>NC_051085.1:2513377-2813377 GCF_004664715.2 Peromyscus leucopus | reverse complement strand
TGATCCAACATCTAGAATCATTTCAAGGCAACTGGCTCAGACGATATGGTCTCACGGACTACTCCATGATCCTAAAATTTTCTGTGTCCCCATAAGATACAGCGCCCCCCTCCAGCAGGAAGTAGTAAGAGAAGCTACACCCAAATTCCCAAATATACCAAGCTGACTTTGGAGATGTGTAAAAGTTAAAACCTTCCTTTAAAAAAAAAAGAAAGGGGAAGTGCTGTGGAACGGTCTGTATGTCAAATTGCTCTGATTGGTCAATAAATAAAACACTGGTTGGCCAATGGCCAGGCAGGAAGTAGGTGGGACAAGGAGAGAGGAGAATTCTGGGAAGTGGAAGGCTGACACGGAGAGACACTGCCAGCTGCCACCATGACCAGCAGCATGTGAAGACACCGGTAAGCCACCAACCACGTGGCAAGGTATAGATTTATGGAAATGGATTAATTTAAGCTATAAGAATAGTTAGCAAGAAGCCTGCCACGGCCATACAGTTTGTAAGCAATATAAGTCTCTGTGTTTACTTGGTTGGGTCTGAGCGGCTGTGGGACTGGCGGGTGACAAAGATTTGTCCTGACTGTGGACAAGGCAGGAAAACTCTAGCTACAGATGTGGCTATTCTTCTGTGACTTTGCAAAAGCAAATTAATGTCTGCAACTTTATTTTCCAGTGTGTACAACTGGCCTCAAAGACTGCTGTTTAATGAGTTAGGAATTGCTAAATGTGAGATTTGCATAGATTTCCCATCACTTGCAGGAGGATTGAAGTTCAGTTCTTAAAAACACATAAAAGATGGACAAGTGTCCATAATTTCAATGCCTAAGACATAGAAACTTGGGATTTCTGGGGGCAGTATTGCTAGCTGAACTAGGTGGAATCAGTGAGCTTTGGGTTTAGCAAGAGGTTCTACCTCAATACATAAAAAAATCAGAGCCCCTTCCAGGAAAATGCTTGTATTTGAGTGCATGTATTTGTTCATATACACTTATACACATGTTTCAACACATGCAAACATACATACAAATATGCATACAATACATACACGCAATAAAAAGAGACAGCTAAATGTGTAAAGTTGCATTTGGCATGCAGTAAGAGGAATGCTATCCATGATGAGCTCATGCTCGTTTTTCTGTGATTATAGTCACCCTTTTCTCCAATAGATTTTGACATCTGTTCTAATTCACTTGTTGTTCTAGCTTCACCATGAGAGGGAAGTTTGATAGATCTAGCATGGGAAATTTGCTTTAGCAACAACTCAGCCAGGAGATGCTGAAAAAAGCCACACTGTTTTCTGGGATGAAAACTCTTCTTTGTAAAATTAGTGTAATATTCATTGAAGAACTGCTTAAAAATATGAATAATTTGGTAATGAGGCAATTTATACACTATACCAAAATCTAATTTTAACATTATATGGTGGATATTCTCGAGCTGAAAAAAATTCAGACCCAGACAGAGTTGACTTAGTTTTTCCTGTCTTTCTTCCCTTCACCCCATGTCATCTCCAAGCAAAAGCTCGGAAGTTTTGATTTTCTTGTTCTTATTTTTATTATGTCTCCTGTGTGTCGTGCTTAGTAACCTCTATCATTGGGTTTTGCAGCCAATCACAAAAACACTGATTTTTCAGCCAATCACAATAGAAACATCTGGAGAAGATACTATGTCTGCTGAATGTGGGAGGATTTCCTATATTATCCTCTATATGGTAGAGAACAACACCTGTTTACAAAGCATGCACATTATATTATCACAAGTAATGTTGGCTTTGTTGAAACTATTTGATAGGATATGCACAGAATACATGCAAACACTATGCCAGTCTATACGAGGGACTTGAACATCTACAAATTTAGGTATCCTAAGAGAGTTTTAGAAACAATCCCACATGGATACTGAGGGATTAATGTATTTAGGTTTTTAGTCACTAATTTGGAATTCAATCTTATTATTTAGAAACTACCACCTTCCCTTCACAGTACACATCTGTAGGCTTCCTTGCTGACATACATTTCTATTCTCTGTATTTAAGAAACTGGTTTTCAGTTATGGCTTTACTCAGTTCTTCTTCAATTACCTTGCTTTGTTTTTATTGGTAGAAATGTTGAATGGTAACGGCATTTTTAAGAGTAAAGTTTCTAGTACCTGCCTTATGATAGAGAATCTTCATGAATATTTTGTACATCATATGCTTATATCTAAAATCATATATATGTATACATAAACTATTATAGAGCACACACACACACACACACACACACACACACACACACACACACAGTTATTTCATCATATTCTCTTGCCATGAAAAAAAAACTTAGAAAATACATTTCTACCCAGACTGTCTGTTCAAGAAATGAAGCTTGTTATTTATTCAGGAATGTGCTTCTTTCACTGCCTTTCCAATTCCTCTCACTAAGCATTTCATCCTAAGGAACATGCCCTTTGGGTTCACAAGAATCTGTGGCTTGGCAACGTTTTATTTTGGAAAAGCAACCACTGAATTCTGTATTTTAGGTAAACCAGAAGCAAGTGTTTGAGAGAAATGAATCCTTTCATTTTAGCATAAAAAAAGTCGCTCCCCATCATCTAATTCACTGGACTGAGTTTCCATGTATTCAGCTTTCTTAAAGCAGGTGGACATGAATATTAAGTATGACTTGTCCTCCTCCTTTGTTTCTGACCTTAATTCTTTTCCTTTGTTGGGTAGAAGCTGTGACTAATGTGTCCCCATCACTGCATTATTATTTTTAATGTTGTTCTGAATTCTAATTAAAATTTCCTTTGAAGTGTTTTACCCTCCAGTTCTACATAGTTTTTAGATTTCTTTCATGTGATGGGCAAAAGTTTAATGTAAACATTTTAGCTGGAAACTTCAACTCTGTAGGTTTCTCTTCACTCCTTTGCTTGAAGCCTTTGTGCTCTATAAAATCACATATTTTTTCATATTAACTGAAAACATAATCATCTTTCTAAAGCCCCAAGTCCTAGAGTGATGGTTTTGCAGTGTCTTGGTGCTCCTACAAGGTCATACATAGTCTTCCCAAAGCACCCCATCCTCACAGCCACAACCCACCACTGAGATTATCTTATGGCACCTTCCCCTGCCCACCACATCTGTTAGAAAGTATTGAGGGTTCACATGGGTTCCACAGGCATGGTTCTATCACGGTTGCCTATAGTCTTACCCATTGCACTCTGCCACCAGAACTCACCCCCTTTTTGATATTAATATTTTTCATAGCATTCATTTATCACTTGCGTATCACTTCATCTGTCCCCCCTTTCCTCAGATAGAATTCAGGTTCCAGGTAAACTAATTAATTATCTGTTTTGTTACTCTTTTATCTTTAGTTCTTTTCTATAATAGACAGCAGAAATGCAATATTTGTTGAAAGAATGAGCTGTTAGGAATTCCCCTGTTGTCTGCTGCTCTTCTTAGTAACTCCTTTACCAATTAACTTCTCTAGATATTTTTTTTTTCTGAGAGAGTTGTGAATTAACTCTTCCATCATTTGTCTCTGTCTTCTGTAACATGTTTCCAAGGTTACTGAGAAGAAGTAAGTAGATGAAGAAGATCACGAACCATGACAAAGTACCTTTGTTCACATTCTATTGTACAGTACCCACTTCTTGCAGGTCCCAGGTAGGAGGAAACAGGTTTGGCAACCAAACAGCCAGTCAGTCTCTGCCTCAGATGGGAACACTGGAATGTGGAGCTTTGGGAATGGAGTAAAACTTGTTCAACTAGAGAAGCTCATTCCAGTGAAAGTCCATTCTACAGGGCTGTTTGAATATGTTGCTAAGGAGATATTTGTGTATGCCCTGTGCCCCTGAGCCTGAGCTCACAACACAGTTTCCATTAATGCTTTATTAAATTTCTCCTTCTTTGATTTTGTCATTATATATTTATATCTATCTATCTATCTATCTATCTATCTATCTATCTATCTATCTTTAAATAGTAATTTTAGTTTCAAGGTACATAATCTCAGGCTTAGAACTGTAAAATTTTTCCCATGTTTAACAACTAGGCCCATTTTTAGATTTTTCAATTTTACTTAACATGTGGTTAAGCAGTATTAAGCAATTAATTATGGATTTTGGAAAGCAAAGTGTGCCATTTTCAATTAAACTTCAAAGTTCCCACTGAATGGGTTCTGTTCAGTAACAAACAGCAAGCAGGTTTGGAAATGAAGGCTGGAGTGTGAAGTTGTCACCCAATATCATGCCAAACAGAGTCTAGATAATTACTGCTTATTTCAAAATGTTAAGTGGATAAGCCAGATGTTTGCACATGGAGGATGTATTTTTAAATGACAGCTTTTAGAAGTTTATTAAACTATGTGGGAGTAAAATGTTAAAAGAGTATTCATTCAAACAAGTAGTAAAAAAATAAACAAAATTTTCAACAGATAATTGTGAAAAAGAGAAGACCTTCAGTAAATACAATGAAAGGCACTGGTCAAGAGGTAGATAAATATCTCCTGTGAACTAAAGCTATTAATTGTGGCTATGAATAGCTGTGGGCAGTTGGAGATAATGACAAACTCTCAGATTTGTCACTCATAGAGACTTCATTTCATTTTTATGTGAAAATAACAAAGTAATTTTTTGCTACTTACTATCTTCAGTAAGAGTGAGTGCAGACTCAGAGGACCTTTCATGCTGTTCTGCACAACTTTTAGGGGTCACACATTATATATCTCCCTTCTATGACAATCTTGTGGGCTGTGTGCCCTTTAAGATTTTGTCCTTCATTCAGCACTGTCTCCAGATCTTGAAGCTCCACAGACAAACAGGATAGGATCTCCCTTGCAGAAGCTTAATGTCTGTCAAGAAATGCACACGAGGAGCATCTGATGAACAAAACAGAGGTTTACCCACAAGCTGTGCCTTTAAGAAGGTGTCAGTCTTAGTGGAATCACAGAAAGATAGGTCTTCCTGGATGCTGGTCTCCTGTAATTCAGAGGAAGAGTCCTTTTCATTTTGCATCTTCTTGGTTCTTAAGAGAAAGCAGCAGGCAAAAGAGATGGTGCTGTCTTTACAGTGCAACCCCCTTGTTTCTCAGTGATCAGAATTCTTTGCAGATACTTCACAGTCCACATTGGAATAGAGACACATCACTCTTGCAGATCATCCACTTCAGTAGCTTTTTTTTTTTTCCAGTCTCTCTTCCACTTTCCTTCTATTGACTATGTTTACATACATAGGATACTTCTATTTTACTACTTAATCTTAAACATTTATCAGTTTTCTCAAGTTAAATACTGCATTAAGTATTATGCAGCCTAGAAGTAGAGACCATATCTGATGCATATGTGTTGATTTGTGTAACTACTGAACTCTGGTGCCTCGCATCATATGGGACTAGTTGTGAGTATTCAACAGTGAGTGACTGAGTGTGGAAGCTGTGAAGATGGTTGCAGATCTCTCCCTTGTATCCACAGCATTGAGATGTGAGTTTGTGTTTTTTCTAAGAAGAGGTGGTCTATGTTCATTTGCTGGGTTCTGGTTTAGCTGCTTAGATTTTTGACTTGATTTGACTAATGAGACAACAGCAAGGGGCACATAAAAAGGCCCTCATGAGATGGCTCAGAGTATAAGGACACTTGCAGCTCTTTCAGATCATCTGTGTTCAGTTCCCAGTACCCTCATGGCAGGTCACAACTGCTTTTAGTTCTGAGGGATCCGATATTCTCCTCTGGCCTCCTCAGGCATCACGAAAGCATATAGTGCGAACCTATACCCGATGGCAAAACAATCACACATGAAAACAAGAAGACACAAATGAGAAGATCCCTCATATTGGAACTCTTGCTTCTTGGAAGTCTTGGGCTAGCCTGTTAGAGGATCTGAGACCATATGTAGAGACGTTATCCTCTCAGACATCATAACTGAGAGAAATGGAAATTTCTCTCTCTCCCCCTCTCTTTCATTCTTTCTTTCAGCTCACCTCCCCCTTTTTAGAGACAGGGTCTCTCTATCATGTTGCTGTGACTGTCCTGGAATTAGATATGCAGACCAGGATGGCCTCAAACACATAGAAATCCATCTGCCTCTGCCACCAGAGTGCTGGGATTAAGGGTGTGCACCATCACACCCACCTGGAGGCTGCTTCTTACTTAAAGCGAACTGGTGAACCTCCATACCTCCATTCACTTGAGACAGGATGCTGTTGTGGAAAGTCATTAGAGTGACCTACGACCTTTCCAGGGCTGCATAGCGAAGTGCCACATACTAGGTCACTTAAACAGGAGAAACGGTCTTATACTTCCGAAAGCTCGGTGTTGGAAATAAAGAAGATGACAGGATGGGTTCATTCCCAGAGCTTTAAGGAAGAATCTGGCTCTGGCTTCTTCCTCATCTCACTGTCTTCATGTTCAAGTGGTGTTCTGGTATGCATCTCTGCATCCAAGGCCCCCGTTTTATAAAGGTGCCACTCAAACTAGAAGAGATACTATATTTAAACATTTCGTTAAATCAGGATACAAAGCAGCAGATATCATTATGGCACTTTGGACAAAACATCTTTCTGAGAATTTAATTTTGCTGATGTTGATGTGGCAAATAAGTAAGCACTGGAAACTGAACTGTGGAGGTGCCATTCTCTCATTGCCATATGCTACTGTGGAAAATGTAGAGCAGGATAAGGACGAGAGTGGAAGTTGCCCGGTAGAGAGGATGTACAAGGAGGTGACAACATGGCCTTCTACTGGAAGATGAATGACAAGAGATGTTTCTGGGACTTCATTGCTGTAAACATGCTGAGCTGTCAGGGAGCACCTGGACATTTTATTCATTCTGGGCATCACTCTTTTAAAAGACTGATCGACAAGGTGGGGCACACACAGGTGAGTGTGATCAGCAGGGAGAAGGTCTTGATAACATGTCATACAGCTTAAGCTAGAGAAAAAGAAAATTCAGGAAAGCTGATTGCTGGTTTCAGCTGTTTGAAGGGTTGTCATTGAGGAGAGGGATTAAACCTGGTCCTGTGTGGCCCAACAGAAACAGAATCCAGAAGCTAACACTTACCACAGACAGCTTGGTGGTATAACATGTAGGGTGACATCTTTAGTCAGAGAGATTCCTAGAGGGAAGGTCAGGGCTCTTTTTTCTGGTTCTGAAATTTCAGATTCTGTTTTTGGCTAGTGAGAACAGAATCTCCTTATGTCAAGGTCTTGGGGATCTGTGACCTTCTTGTAGGCAAATCATACTTTTATGTTTCATCTGTACTAGAAACAGAAAGAAACAGACCACAGCCTCCAAGATGATAAATCATTGTTCTGTCAGATAATCAACTGATATCAATACTTTTTATGAACTATCAGAAATCTCATGACCTCCCAGGCACAAGACATTTAAAAGCAGTTTTATGCATAAAGATTAACTTTGAGTCATTTTCTCTATTTTATACCTATAGGTTGTCACACACCTGCTTCATGTGGTTTTATTTTCTGTTTATTTCAAAGTTAGAATTTATAATTTTGGTCAATAATTACATGACACACCACCTCAAAGTTTTCTTTCCTCTAGTTATTTGATGCCTAATTTTGTTTTCCCAATTAAGTTTTAAGTTGCTTTTGAACAAGGAAGAAAGATGTCATGTCATGATTTTTATTTAAAAAGCTTTTGAAATAACTTTCAAAGCAATCTCCCTGATCTAGTAATTACTAAGACTATGACACAACTTGAATAGGTCATTGCTTCAATCTTAAATCATTCAAAAAGTCAAGGCAAGCAGTGTGTATTTAGTTGAAAGTTTTCCTGTGTCCTGCCTGGTCCACAACTGTTCATACTTAAGATACAGAGGCTTATATTAATTAAAGACTGCTCAGCCATTAGCTCAGGCTTACTACTGACTAGCTCTTACTCTTAAACTCAGCCCATTTCTGTTAATCTACATGTTGCCACGTGTTCTGTGGGTTTACCTGTGTTCCATTACATGCTGCTCTGCGGATGGCAGGCTGGCGTCTCCTGACTCAGCCCTCCTCTTCCCTGCATTTTCCTTGTCTGCTTACCCTGCCTATACTTCCTGTCTAGCTATTGGCCAATCAGCATTTTATTAAACCAGTGTACAAAAGCATTATCCCACAGAATATGTAGGGGCAGCTTGTTAAATGAACAAGTAAGTAGTAATCCCAACAATAAAATTCACAACAGGTTCTCTCTCCTCTGGCTGGCTGCTGGTTACCATAGGGAGGGGTGTTGTATGATCCACTTACTCTGTAGTGGCTCAGGGTCTCACTTGGCAGAAATTGCTGAGATAAAAAGATACATTAAGATACATCAAGTTCTCAGCTGCCCGCCTATCTAAAGAGAGATTAATGCAGAAATTAAGTCAGGAAATATGGTAGAAAAATGGAAATATTAAAAATAGAGCTAAGGAAGGAGGTAGAAAAAAGAAGGGCATAGGGGAGAGAAGGTGGCAAGGGGGGCAGTGGGAAGGAAGAGAAGAGGGGAGCCAAGACAATGTTGACCACCTAGCAGAAGCCTATGTTGTGTGTCATACATGTCTGTGCTCTCCTAAAAGATGAATTCAAGTCCTCATCTCCAGACCTGTGAGTGCTACCTGTGAGTGGGTCTTTGCAAAAGAAGTCAAACTCAAGTGTGTCATCCAGGTTTAGGAACGAGCCTAGCTCTAACCCAAGGGTATTATGCGTGTCTAAGGCTGTGACTGGTGTCCTGACGAGAAGGAAGTGTGGGCACAAATAGCGAGAGGATGCTATGAGATAAGGGAGACAATGGTTCCAACATTGCATCAACTAGCACAGGAACACTGATGATAGCAGCAGCTGCCCCAGACAGAGAGAAGCCTGCCGCAGATTCTCCCACAGGGTGCTAGAAAGGACTGGCCCTACTGATGCTTTGACACTTCCTTCTGTCTTTCAGGACTTGGAGATAATTCATTTCTTTGGTTACGGCTTGCAGTTGTGGTGCTTTGTCATGGTAGCCTTTGGAACCGATGACATTTAAAGATCAAAAAGAGAGATAGATGTAGGAGCAGAAAGAAGATCTACCAGAGTAAATCAGAAGATCACAGTGGGAAGGAAAGGAGCAAGGCATATGTCAAATTATGAACAACATTTCACAAATAACAACAAACTGAATGTAACTACTGCTTTTTGTAACAGTATGTGCTAGATATCATTACAGACCCCTTATAGATATTTTCTCACTTAGTTTTCCAAACAAACCTTAGGGAAGGTTTTCTACCTTGTTTTGTGTGTATCTTGTGCATTTAAAGAGAACCTTAATCCTAGCACTTAGGAAGCAGAGGCAGATGGGCCTCTGTGAGTTCAAAGCCAGCCTGGTCTTCATGAGTTTTAGGCTAGCCAGGGTACATAATACAGAGACCCTGTCTAAAAAAACCCAAAAACCAAAAACCAACACACACACACACACACACACACACACACACACACACACACACAACACACGCCCCCGCACGCGCGCAAAAAAAAAAAAAAAAAAAAAAAAAAAAAAAAAAAACCAACAACCAAACAACCAACCAAACAAACAAACAAAAAAGACCCAAGGGAAACATCATCATTTCACATTTGAGGAAATGGGAGTTATTTGGTGGGAAAGTAAAGTTGTCCAAAGGTGCTCATGTCAGGATCAGAGCCCATAGACCTTCATCTATGGACATAGTACTTGAAGAGGGCTGAGGTACAGGGATCATGTCATCCTTTGTGTGTGGATACTGATAGGTAGGTCACTTATCTTTCCTTCCTTCACAAACCCATGCTATTTAAAATACCGGGCTTTAAAAAATTGTGGACTACATAACAATTCCTTCTTAAAGTATATATGAATGAGATTAGTTTTTCTCATCTTGTTACATTTCATTTTCAGAATATTGTTTAAGCGTAAGTTAGTTCCTGTGTGTCAGGTCACTCATTCACTATAATTTTGCTGATTTCTTTACTCTTCTTGTCCAAGAGTATGTTAATTGCTTCAGGAGTCACACTTTCCACAGCATGGGTATAATTAATTGAGAAGACAAGGCCTGGATAACCAAAGCAAAATCACTTCTTGTCGTCCATAGTAATTCTCCCCTAAGGATTTTCCCAGAGTGTTTCTAATTAGAGGAAAATGAGCCAGCACATTAGATAGCCCTAAATCTGACTTCCAAGAGTTTCTTTAAAATGACTTCGTTTACTTCAAGTTTTTAAAGCTACTTAATAAAAGTTTTAAATGTAGTTTTATATAGCTGCATATGACAATAGATTTACCTTCTATATTAGTTTAAAAATAAAATTAATGTGAGTAATGAATGTGATAGTCTAATCTGAACATGATAGGACATAACCTGATTTTATGTAATTTTTAATTAAGATATGAGACAAATATGTATCATGATAATATAGGTAGGAAGATAATGTACCTAAAACTGAGAGAAAATCATTTGAGAATATTAAAACAAGCAAATTCATAATAAAAAGAAAAATAGTTTTTTTTTCCAGTGAGGTCAGAACAAAATTAATTGAAAATTTATTTTATGATTACTTGTATGATAGAAATTAAGATTTATTAGAAAATAACAGAAACATTTTTAGCATGTTCCCTCATGGTTCAATGAATCAAATAAGAGCAGATATACAAATAGAATTTCCAACAAATTTGAGGTTGATGGCTCATAGACTGCCAAGATTAGGATGGTACTATCAATAAGTTATTGATATAAAAATTATGTTTGTCTGCCAATTGACCTGTTTGAGGGATGGAAGGAAAGATATCAGGTTTTAATCAAAGGCAAATTTTCTATTATAATTGACATAGGAGAGTTTGGATTGTCGGACCAGCTGTGGACCAGTCTTGTCGTTTGGTCATATGAGGAAGCGGTTTGCAGTGGGATAGTAGAAAAACTGCATACATATTGCCACAAGGTTAAGTATCTCTGCATTTGTATTTAAGCATGACAGACAATAACAATTTATATTTTCATAACCATCTTAAATAAAGGGCTCAAAGTTTTAATATGGTAACTTTTAAAATTACTGGTATTATAGTTTGAATTGGTTATGCCCCCTGAAGTCTCATATGTTGAGTATTTCTGTCCCATAATAGCAGTGGTTAGAAGTGGGGTCTTCGAGAGGTGACTGGATCACAAGGGCTCTAACTTCATCAATGGATTAATTCATTGATGAATTCATAGCTTAATATCTATTAAGATATTAGAACTCCTTGGAAGAAGTGAGTCACTGGGCTGTGACTTACAGGAATTATCTTGTTTCTTGCCTCTTTCTCTTTTCAGTTCTTAGCTCTTCTGAGTATGTAGGTTTGTGTCTCCTTTATCTTGATGTTTTGCCTTGCCACAGGCCCATAGTGATGGGGCTAAGTACCGTGGATGCAAGCACTTGAAACTGTGAGGCAAAACACATGAGTCATTGTGTCACAGCAACACAAAGATGACTAAGACATGGGAAATCACCTATGATTGACATTTGAAACAGAATTCTACTAGGCAGTACTTGCTTACAGTTTAACTACACTTGCAAATTAACTGTAAAAAAAAATTCAGGATGGACAATATGAACCTGACAATACATTTTTAACTTTTGAGTTATATAGATATACAACAGAGGTATAGGAAAATTATATTTTCTTCAATATTATATTACTTAATGGCACATCTGAAAATGGAATTGTACTTGCAGAAGTTTGGGAATGGAATGGGATGGGCATCAGTATGAAGTCTGATGGGAACTTATTGATGGGAACTGAGAAAGAATGCGTTTTTATTTCTAAATGCTATAAAGCAATGTGGTCAAACTATTCCTATGAAGTTCTGAATTTCATGAACAATATCCCAATTATTTGAAAAGCTGATTCCAAAATAGAACAAATAGAACATTGCTCTTCGTACCCTAATCACTGGAAGAAAGTGATTCCAATGTCAATATCATCCCATGTCCATCCACTCTGTAATGTCTGGACCACTGAGCACTGTGGGGGCATTAAACTTGCAGCTGAGTGATGTGAGGTTATGGATAGTCTCAGCAACCAAATTGGAGCTGTTTCCCTGAAATAATTTACTTCTCATAGTATACTATTCACATTTGGTCAAGGTGTTGTTTAAGAATTTTGCTTTCCGTGGTGAAATATAGGCTGGAAAGATGTCATGAAAATATTAGAACCTAACTTTAGATTCACAGAATGTACCTAAGAGTCAGGCATGGAGTGTGTTCCTTTTTTCCCAGAACAAGAGAAGCAAAGACAAGACTGTTTCTGGGCTTGATGACCTCAGATGAAATGCTCGTTTCCAGGTTCAATAAAAGACTCAATCTCAAAAAATAATGGAGAGAACAGTGGAGGAGGACAACCAGTGTCCACTTCTGGCCTCCACATGTGTACACACATACAAGATAAAACTTCATATACTTCATATATTGAATTGTATCTATTTTTCTCTTGGCAGAGCTATGTTTATATCACATAATTATATTTACCTTTTAGTTTCTTGTAAAAAAACTTGATGCTACAAGTTAAGATTAAAATACACATACATGTAGAAGGGAGGGATGACATGAAATTGATCTTCCTAGGGCCACTATACTCACATTATTTTCTCTTCTTGTAGTAAGTCTTAAGGAATTCAATTATATCTCTTGACTTCCAGGTAAGCTCCTAGTTGTCCCTCGTGTCCCTCCGTGTTGAAATTGTTTGGATGACAGTTTCTCTGCTTTAAAACCAAACTGCTCTAAAGCAAAGAGCAGCATCTTTATGTCCTCACAAAAGAGGAGTCAACCTACCTCTGCTAGAATGTGTGTGCTATTTGAAAATCCTTCTTACACTTGAGACTTCCCTCTTTGATTCACTCTCCTTTAGCCTTCAAAGGCCCTGTGTCTTCCTACTCATCTGCCCCTGTCAGTGCAGCCCCGTCGCTGGAATCTGTGTCATTGTTCTTTCTCCCAACCCATGTGTCTGGGTCTGACCTCTGCTCTCTTCACGTCTTGGTTTTTGTTAAATGTTTCAGGGATCAAATTAAATTTCATGATAGAATCCTCCTGGTATTCAAAGTTAAAAAAAAAAAATCTTTAGCTGGCTAGAAGGTAGAAAGTTTTGGGCAAAATTTCAATCTGACACCTCATTGTATGATTTTATGACATGTTATTTCCTCGTTAAAAAAAACTAATTTCCCTTTAAACATCAAATTTTTACCTCTAGCATGCCCTTTGCAGAAATAATAGGATCACTGTGCTGAGAGGGCTCATCAAAGTCCTTCTACCTCTGCATTTTGGGGGTACTTCCTGTCCTTTGGGAGGGTTCCATCTTATAGATCTGAGGGAATGCCCATTCTGCAGTTACATCTATCCACGTGGCCTTGGCATCTCCTACCAGGTTGACCCTCAGTAACAGAGGACACATTGCAAGTGCGGTTTGTGCTAGGCATGAGTTAGGAAATGACAAATGAATGAAAGGACTCAGAAATGAAACTTTCACTATGAGATTTGATTAGTTACTGGAGTTGCTGCAATTACAGTGACTATTTACAGATTTCCCATAATTAATTGTGCCTCAATGTTTGAATAGTTCTCAAGAAAGCTGACTGGGAAGATCTATGTGCAAAGCTGCTATCTTAGGTACAGTACAGATAGATAGATAGATAGATAGATAGATAGATAGATAGATAGATAGATAGATAGATAGATAGATAGATAGATAGATAGATAGATAGACAGATAGATAGACAGATGCCTTGAGGGAGTGATGAAGGCTTGTCCAAAGACAGTTGCTCTCACTCCTGTGACACCGTATCATCTCCCTATGTCCCTCTCTTGGCTCTGTTGACATCTTTACTTTCTGCTTCTGCCTCTTCTTGGACTTTTCTGGCCAAGCTTCCACTTGCTGCTCTTGAAATTCCTAAGGAAAATTCTTTAATCTTTGTTTGCTTCTTGGAAAATTCCTAACCAGTCTTAGTGAGCACTTTCCTAAGGACCCGATGCCTGATAGCTTTGCAAATGCCATGTATGAAAGTTTCCTCTCCTACTTCTGGCCCAGCTGTTCTGTTTTGGACTTATCCCCACCAAACCTATTGTGTGATAGACTCATTCATCACAGAGTAGGGATTTCTGTTTGCTTGAGAACTCCCTCCTAATGGTAGTAATCCATTCTAGACAGCTATGTATTTTGTGTAAAAATGTTAGCTGGAAGCCTATTTCCTGCTATTAGTAGGAAATAAAATGATGTGTTGTTATCAACTCAAACCACACAGCCAATTTCTTTCTTTCTTTTTTTTTTAAGATTTATGTTTTTATTATGTATACAGCATGTATGACTGCAGGCCAGAAGAGGGCATCAGATCTCTTTACAGACGATTGTGAGCCACCATGTGGTTGCTGGGAATTGAACTCAGGACCTCTGGAAGAACAGTCAATGCTCTTATCCTCTGAGCCATCTCTCCAGCCCCAATTTCTTAATATATAACTAAAATGTAGCTAAGCATCTGTATACAAGGAAAAACAACGTCTTAATATGTAACTAATATGCAGCTAAACATCTATATATGAAGAAAACACTGTCTTAATATTGAACTAAAATGCAGCTAAACATCTATATACAAGGAAAAATGGTCTGTTAAGAATGTAAAGTGAGGCCGGGCAGTGGTGGCGCACGCCTTTAATCCCAGCACTCGGAGGAAGAGCCAGGCGGATCTCTGTGAGTTCGAGGCCAGCTGGTACAAGTGAGTTCAGAAAGCGCAAAGCTACACAGAGAAACCTGTCTCAAAAAAAAAAAAAAAAAAAAAAAAAAGTAAAGTGAATGAGAAATTATTGCTATGCTTCAAACAGATCATTTAGTTATACGGCATAAGCAGTTAGCATATATGTAGAAACATGTCATTTCTTGGAGTTAGAAAGACCTTCGAGGAATTTCTGCTGACCATACAATTTTTAAAATTGTCAACATGTGATTTTGATATTTTGCAAGGGCTTTCTCAATAACATTAGACCTTTATTTGCATTTAGTTAAAATCTTATATTTGAATTTCAGATAAATAAAATATTTTCAAAATAGCTTTCTTTCTTAGATTAAAAATACATTTTAATTGAAATAGAATTATATAATTTCTTCCCTCCCTTTACCCCTTCAGCCACTTCCAGGAACTCTCCTTCTAACCCTTAGAAGCCTCCCTCACTTCCAAATTGATAACTTCTTTTTATTTGATTATTATTGTTATACACACATGAGCATATATATGTGGATATATGTGCAAATATATAAATGCAACCTGCTGAGTCTATTCTTTTTTGTTTATGTGTGTAGTTCAACGATGACTACTCAAAACTGGATAGCTAGTAAAGGGGGATCATCTCTTGGAGATTCTAACTCTCCTTCTGCAAAATATTTTAGTAGGAACAGGTTTTTGTTTATAAGATGTTTGGAGATCTAAGGCCTAGAGATGTTCTATTTAGAAAATATCAATACAGAAAACTTCTTCGGGTCAGTCAAGATTATGTTCACTATTCTTGTTATATCTCTTCAAACTGTACTCAGTATATAGTTAAGGGCATAAGAAATATTTAGCAACAGAGTAAGAACATTTATGGTTTACTAGACTTCAGTCTGTGTGTGAATCAAAAGTCAGAGTGAAGATACTACTAGGACATTTCTCTAAAGCACATGTCCCAGAAAAGCTTGGGAGACACATGGTACCAGGAAGGCAGCTAAGGATCTGGCCTACTCACCACAGCTTTGTTGATGAGAGATGAGTAAAGTCAAGTCAAAACTGTCTAGAATTAAGATGTTTCCTCTTTAAAAGAACAGGGCAACACTTTAAAATACTCAAAGCCCACTTCAATTTCAACATATAACTTTCAAAAAGACAGAAATAAAAATATCATTTCTTCATAGAGTTTTTGATAGATTAAGTGATGACCACACTTAAATATTAGAGCACAGTGGATGACACATGTTAGGTGACCAATAGACAGTAGTTGCAGTGATAATTATTGTCACTATGTTTATAATCTGTATATATTGAGGCACCCATTCACTTAATTTCCAGTTGAAGTTTAGCTACCAGTGAGCCTAGAATGTAGTCAAGTGGTGGCTTTATAAGAAAATGCAGAAAAGATACCAAATAGTAAACACTGAAAACAAGGATACAAGTAACATTATATAGACTAAGCACATTATATCATATATACACACAAGTATGTATATACATACATGTGTATAATAATGATTAATAAAAAAGAGGCCATGAATTTGAAAGAAAGCAAAGAAGGGTATATGGGAGGGATTGGAAGAAGGAAAGGGATTGGAGAAACGTCATAATTATAACCCCATAAAACCTACTAGTTGTTCCAAAATCCTGCAAAAGAGTCAGAGACAGCCCCTTCTCCTTATTCCTATACTGGGTCGCCTTGCCCAGCCTTAATGCAAGGGGAGGTGCTTAGTCTTACTGCAACTTGACAGGCCATGTTTTGTTAATACCCATGGGAGATCTGCTCCTTTCTGAATAGAAGCAGAGGAGGAGTGGATTGGGGGATGGAGGTGAGGGGAGCCTGAGGGAGATAATGAGGGAAGAAGAGGATGGGAAACTATTCAAGTTGTAAAATAAGTAAAAATATCAAAAAAAGACACCCCTCCAAAAGCCTACTAGTTGTTCACACATTGAATAATATATAGTCCTACAATTCCTTAGATTTTTATTGGATATTCAGTAGAGTTATAAATGTCTTGATTTTATTCTTTTGTGTGTGTGAATTTCCTGCCCTTCATTAGTATGAATAATTAAGCATGAAGCATACAAAATATTTAATTGGGAAATTCTTTGTAATTGGGAAACTTCTTGACTACATACAATCCTGCTTCCTCTTACTTTTAGAGAGAGTCAGTTGCTCCTCATTTTATAAGCTTAGATCTTGCTTTTCTTTTGTTGAAAAAATCTTATTTTTATGTCTGGCTGATTTCATATGTGCTTTAACCTTCTCATGTTTTATTACAGAGTGAAGCGTGACATTAGCAAGGGACAGCTATGCATAGCAAAGTCTGGAGACTATACAGCAGAATCTAGGATGCATCCAGAGGGGCTTGAGAACAAGGGAATTACAAATCTCAATGAGCATGTGTATTGTGATAGTAAGGAAGGAAGTTTTTATAATTCAAAAGCCTAGAAAAAAGAATCATTTTTATTTATGCAATTCAGGGAATATTTCAAATATTTGATTGGTAGAAGCACACTCCCCACATCAATGTGATCCCTGGGTTTCATCCAGGAATCTCTAACCATGGCAATTTTCTTTTAAAAGTTTATGGGAAGGCATGGGGAAGGAAAAGGATGGGAGTAGTGTTGTCATTATATTATAATCTCATGTTGAGAAATTTTTTGTTTTGTTTTACTTTTAAATTTTGTTTTTTTGGGGGGTGGGGTTTGCCAGGGCAGAGGGTGGAAGCAAGGAGTCAGGGAGATGAGTAGGATCTGGATGCCTGATGTGAAATCCACAAAGAATTAATACAAAGTTAAAAAAAAATTCAAAAAAAGTGAGAATATTGAGAGGAGTTGTCTCTTTTATTGTCCGGAATATAGGGTGGTTGCTTTGAGAACATTATTGGGGATCATCATTGATGGGGGAGGGGAAATACAATGAATAAATCACAGAAAACTTAAAGAGTTGGAAAGATGAGTAACCTTGGAAGAAGACAATTATTTATCATATACATATACCATATATACATAGGTATTTGCATAAATGTTGGCACTGTCATTCTGTAAGTTACTATACAATATTTTGAGGGGAAGGTCAAGAAATTGTGTAAGCTCTGGAGATATGACCCAGTGCTTCAGAGTACTTTCTGCTTATCCAAAGGATTTGGGTTCAATTCCTAGTACTCATATGGCAGCTCACAAGTGTTTATAAATCCATTTCTGGGGTATTCAGTCCCTTCTGCTGCCCTTCATGGACACAATTAGCACGTGATACTAGACATACACGCAGGCAAAACACCCATGTAAACATACAAAAATAATTTTAAAAATAAATCATGTAAAACTGTTGTGGGATTTTATTATTGTATGAATAGAATATGAGAAAAAATTCTGTGTGTTAGGGAAGAGATGTATTGATGATTTGGGGAGCTGTATTTGTTAAAGACATGACTAAATAGATAGTATTCTTCTCAGCTGAGAAACCATCCTTGTTCCCTTGTCTGCAAATAAATGGAGGAGCTAACATGTCCCTTTGCACAGGAGACTTTAAAATGCTCTGCTATCTGAAACAGAAGCTAGTCAGATTTGTACTGTAAGATAAATTCGACTGTTATCTATTTTTTTGTATGGTTAGTGAATTGTGGATGACTTTTACTCTTTTATTGATTAAAGGGGAAATATTTACAGGAATAGATACTATTCACGACATTTGAAAACTTTATGAAATTCAAACTTCAGCATCCATACATAAGCTTTTATTGGAACAGAGCCATGCTCTATTGCTTATACATTTTCTTCAGCTACTTTGAAAGCACAATGATGGAGTGGAGTAGCTGCCATGGGAACTATATGGTTTGTAAACTCTAAAGTATTTACAATGGACCACTTCATCGATAACATTTGCCAACCCTGGCTTAAAGAAAGACATAGCTGTTAAAATGGTATTTCATGGTCGGGACTTGGCTTTGCTTAAATCCAAGCACTTAGAATTAATTAAATATGGGCATTGGTTTTATTCTTGGTTAGTATATAAACACCTTAACTCAGTAAGTAGTCAAATTTGCTGCTCATCTTATAGATCTACCATAATTTTCTACAAGCACTCCAACTACTTCTAGAGCAGTGCTCAGTACTCGGCTGTTTACTGTTGTGTAAGTGCCTGGGATTCTGGTGTTACTGTTATAGATCTAAGAGCATGTATGAAATCATTGTCATATCCCAACCTCCACCTCCAGGCGTAGTTGGTCCTTTTTATATCCTTGATAATATCTCTCCAGTGATAGGATCCTTGCCACCTGCTGACAGACGAGCCCAATGCCGCCTGCTTGCCTGGTTTAATTTTGGACAATTGCCCGAGGCTGATTTCATTTGTCATTAACTTCTTGACTTTCTTCTGTCATCTCATAGGTGCTTTCTCAGAGTCCTTTCTCTAATTATCTGAAACGAATTCTTTAACATGGCTGGCCAAGCTTTACTTCTGATGAATTTTGGTCAGTAGATAAAGCCAGCATTTTGCAGTGAGCCCTGTGTGAAGGATGAACCTTGTCCATATAATCAGCACTTCAGATTGGCTGCCTGTGAGTCTAACACTCAGTTCTTGGAACAGCAGGTAAAGAGGCAGAAGAGAGTACTTGGGATTTGCATCCCATGAAAAGATTGAACATGGCTGCACAAGGAGAAATGAAACTTCCAAGTTTGGCTGTGGACTCAGACACCTTTTCAGAGTCAAGAATGTCAGTAGCCTGCACAGATATTGATGTGCTCATCCTGACAAAGACAGTGTTGAAACTGGAAAGTGAATCAAAGCAGATTAGACTCTTTGATCCAAGCCAACAGATGGCCACATTTTGTTCAATTTATCACGAAAAGTTGTGTGCCTTGCAAATATACAACATCCTGACCATTTCTAAGAATTTTATCTGTGTGCCTTCCTCCTTGAGCAGTAGAGGAAGAAGCATTATACCCACTAAAGGAGGCATTGTTAGTTATTTCAATATAGGCTTAGATAATTTGCTTTCACCTTTCAATCACCCACTTTCTCACCTATAATATTGGTCACTGCCTGCCTCATTAAAAACTTGAATTAAATAGATTAACACAAGGAACTACATAAGTGTTATTTTATTGGTAAAAAGCATATCCTTTTCCTCCTTCATGGATTTAAGAAACAGACATTCCCAAGATTGGTATAGCTGGTCTTGAGGTAGATTGATTCTCGATTTTCTAAGGAACCATCATACTGATTTCCAAAGTAGCTGTACAAGTTTGCACTCTCACCAGCAGTAGAGGAGTGTTCCTCGCCAACAGGCTGTCATTAGTGTTGTTGATCGTAGCCACTCTGACAGGTGTAAGATGGAATCTCAGAGTATTTTTGATTTGCATTTCCTTGATAGCTAAGGATGTTGAACAATTCTTTATGCGTTTCTCAGCCATTTGCGATTCTTCTGTTGAGAATTCTCTGTTTAAATCTGTACCTCATTTTTAAATTGGATTATTTGGTATTTTGATATCCAGTTTCTTGAGTTCTTTACATATTTTGGAGATCAGCCTTCTGTCAGCTGTGGAGTTGGTGGAGATTTTTTCCCCATTCTGTAGGCTGCTGTTTGGTCTTATTGACTGTGTCCTCTGCCTTACAGAAGCTTTTCAGTTTCATGAGGTCCTACTTATTAATTGCCAATCTCAGTGTCTGTGCTATTTGATCTGTTTGTGGGGCCTCTAGCAGTGGGACCAGCACCTGTCCCTGGCACATGAAATGGCTTTTTAGAACCTATTCTCCGTGCTGGGATGTCTCGCCCAACCTTGGTGCAGGGGAGGAGCCTGGTCCTGCCTCAACTTGATATACTATGTTTTGTTGACTCCCATGGGAGGCTTGCCCCTTTCTGAATGGAAGATGAGCGGGTGGAGGGGGGTAGATCGGAGGTGGGGGGAAGGAGCAGGAAGAGATGAGGGAGGAGAAACTATGGTTGCTGTGTAAAACAAATGAAAAAATTTAACAAAAAATAAAATAAATAAATATCTATAAAAAAAAAGAAACAGACTTTCCCACCTTCGTCATAGTAATGAGGCAAGCAAACTTCTTTTATAACCTTTTTATTGCTAAAATATCAAGCATTTTACATCACAACTCTGGGAAAGCTGGGATGAATGCAAAGGCAGAAAAGAGGAGAAGCAGCAACTGTGGACACACTTTCGCTTTCTGTTCTTCAAATCCATCGATGAGCATCTCCAGTGAAGGCACTTTTGCTAAGTAAAAGAAGACTAAGAATGAAAGGAAAAAAGTATGAGAAGATGCCTATGAGGAGTGTGATTTCTGAGATCAGTGGACCATAAGTCTCTCACCCATGGCCAGATTCAGTCAGTTGGAAGATGAGTTGAGTGTAACCAGGTAGTGGAGAAACCGAGGCAGGTTTTCCAGAATAGCACAATTATCAAAATCATATGGTGAAGTTAGGAAAATCCTTCTGTCACCAAGGGTTAGATTCAACCAAGGGACTTACAGAGTAGCATTGATCCCATCTGAATAGCATGACTCTGGGTTGCTGTTGCCATATGAGTCTTAAGGAATACTGAAGCCACATGAGTCTCTAAGACTGGGTGTTGTGATGACCAAATTTCTATCTAATATTTTGAAATAGCTTGAGACGGTAACCTTGGTTCAGTTGAAATGCTTATGTTTATTTCTCACCCAGTAAAGGTTTTTCAAATTCACAGGCTGTAGATTCATAAAATGATAAGGAAAGTCATCAAATCTGTGCTATTTGTAGTTTTATGTTAAAGGATATGTTTAACTTCTATAGGCTGATCTATACATTTTTAGGTTTCATGTTAATAATGTTTAAGAAAACACTATATATAAGAAACTGCTATAATACATTTAATTTAAGACTTTAAATTGCTTTTATACAATTCATATTAACTTCTAAAGAACCCTGCTTGTGTGTAATATATCAAACATACAAAATGATGTTTTTATGAGGTATTTAGTAAAACAGGAAAAATAAAAATATATTAATATATGAAATGAAAATATTCTTATTGAAAATAGATTCTTCTCTTATATAATACACCTCAACCACATTTTTCTCCTGCTATCTCTCCGAGCTCCCCCCAGATCCCCTCTCCCCAAGTCCACTCCCCTCTGTTGCCCTTCAGAAAAGAGCAGATCTCCAAGAGACAACAAACATGAAAAAAAAAAAAAAAACCAAGATGAAATAAGACAAGGGCCCTCAAACATTTAATTAAATTTATGAATGACACCTATTGTCAAATGTAGTTTAAATTTTTAATTCATACTCTTAAAATTTATTTATTTATTGAATGTGTACAGGTGTTTTGTCTGCATGTAAGTGTGCCATGTGTGTGTCTAGTGCCCGAAGAGACCAAAAGAGAGTTAGATATTCTGAGTCTGGAGTTACACAAGGTTGTTAGCTTCCATGTGGTTGCTGGAAATTTTATCCAGGTTCTCTTGAAGAGCAGCCAGTGTTCTAAACTGTGGAGTCATCCCTCAAGAGCCTAAGTAAGGTATACCTCTTAATAGATCATCTAATTGTCTGAGTGAGGCAACTCACTGAGGTTTAGTCATACAGAAGGGAACAAAAACAAGCCATTATTTTATTGAAGCTTAATCTATAGTGAATGAGTTAGAAAAGGAAACAAATATATCAACAAATGTATGGTGGTTAGACATATCAAAGTGCTTTGAAGCAAAAGGCCAGGTTAAGAACAGAGAATGAAAGGAAGATGTTTGTGGAGGGGTGTGATTATTTCACATAAGGGGGCAGGTGCTATGGTTTGATTCTGGAATTTTCCCCACAGGATCCCATTTCACGGAATTATTGCCAGTGATAGTCTTTAGGGATCATGAAGACTCCGGCTTCATGAATATTTTAATCAGTCTATGAATTCATATGATGTAGTGTAATTAGGATATAATGGGATTGTGGGGGATTTATTGGAAGTAGCAGGTCCACTGGGTGTGCCTTTGAAGGATGTGTCTGTCCCCTTTCCCTTACTCTCTCTCCCGCTTTACCCTTCCTATTCCTGGCAGCCATGAGCATAACTTTGTTCTTCCACTAACTCTTGATATCATGGTGTTTTGTTTCACCTCAGCCTAGCCTCAATGGAGCCAGCTGACCACAGACCAAAGAGAATGAGTCAAGATGTTCCTCATTTGTCTTAATTGTTTGTAGTGGGTGTTTTGTCACAGTGACTAATGTCTGACTAACACTGTGGACAGATTCAATGGCAAAATGAAATTTGATCAGAGACCTGAAAGAAAAAATGTAAGAATGAGTCATAAACATTTCTTGGGGAGGGCATACTAGAGGGGAGAAAAATTCAAAGGAGTATATTTGAGAGATGGAAGAAAACCTGGGGTCTGGAGAAACTGATGAGGGCCGGAAGAAAGTAGCATATCGGGGATATGGAGGGCCAGAGCACATAAATCCTTGTGTCTGCTTTTACTTTGAGCAAAATGGGGAGCTGCTCTCAGAATTTTAGTCACCAGACTTAAGTTTTAAAAAGCTTTCTCTTACTGCATGTCGCTCTGCTGCAGGGAGCAAACTTAGAGGAGCCGATGGGAAGGCCATGGCAGTCTCCAAGTCAGAGAGGCAGATGGCTTCCAGCTGCGTAGCAGCCATACAGGTGTCCAGAAGATGGGTGAATTTTTAAAATGCAAATGAGGCATGTTGAAAGTTTAAACAAGGCAGGCAGGAAAGAGACAAATTACAGTTGACCCGCACTTTCCTATTTACATGTATTTCAGGTGAAGACACTATGAGATGGTTTTCATGCAAAAAATGATCATAAAAGATGGAAACAAAAATGTATTAAATAGACTTTTATATCACTAGGAAAGTATATGAGGTAATTTAAAAAACATTATTCTGATTCATGATCTGGTGGGTGCACAGTTTTGGACTGTGATGAGGTGGTGTCGTGGTGGCAGGAGCACACAGCAGCTGCTCTCCTAATGGCACCCTGGAAGCAGGAAAGAGGCAGGAAGGACCCAGGAAGGAGCCATAGCTGAGATATAGTCCCCAACCCCATTTTCCTAAGATTTACTTTCAGCATATAGCCTCCAACCTCTATCCCATTGTCCTCCACACCCCCAAAAAGCCTTTAGAGTATGAGCCCATGAGAAAAAAGAATTTATTTTAAAATTGTAACACACCTACAATGGCTTCCAAAGACTTTCGTCCATATTATAATTCCAAAAGCATGGACTCCATCATGAAGACTTCCTGATGTCATAACAGTTCAAAGAACATTGTTTAGACCTTATTTAGAACAAAAATGTATAGCAGTCTGCACATGCTTTTAATTTCAGTATTCAGAAGTCAGAGGCAGGAGGATCTCTGTGAGTTCTAGTACAGTCTCATCTACATAGCAAGCTCCAGGACAAACAGGATTATGTAGAGAAACCCTGTCTTAAAAATGATAGCAGGTAAAAATTCAGATTATTGGGAAAGAATAAAGGACATCACAAATGGTCAATATCTAGATAAAAGCAAATGGAAACATTTTGCCCTTTCCTTCAGACTTTTGTAAATAATATATATTTACTATACAAATATGACACTTTATGTAGTTACTTGAAATGTATTTAATTGTGGGTAATAAAATTATAGTCATGTAACAAAAATGTTAGTTTAATGAAATTTAAAGATTTCAAGGTTTCTATATTTTATATGAAGTAGTAGCACTTATTCCAGTGAAGTGTGAAGGATACACACTGTGGTCTCTATGACAACCAATTAGAATGGATGAAACAAAGGATAGGAAAAAAGGGACTTGCAAAGGGACTTGTAAGATTGTTTAGCAGGTACAGTGCTTGTTGCACAAGAGTGAAAGCCAAAGTCCACATCCTCTGAATCCATGTAAAGTTCTGGGTGATTTTTGGTAGCCTTCCTGAAATGCTATTGCCTTGGAGGTAAAGGCAGACGATGTCTGGAGCAAGCTGCTAGTCATACTAGGCAAAGTAGTGAACTCCATGTCCACAGAGAGGTCCTGTCTCAATGTATAAGGTGGAGAATGACTAACACTTAATATCAGCCTTAAGCCTCCACATGCATTTGCAAACACATGTACATGTAAGTGTACCCACACTAACATCAGCAAAATAAATACTGGAAGAAAAGTAAAATAAATAAAATCCTGTTCCTAAATGACAGAATAGAAAGAATAGAGAACAGCAAAAAAGAAATTGAATATATAAAGTAAACCAAAACCAAAACAATAACTAAACACTATGAGAGTTAAGTAGAAAAACAGTTAAAATGATACAATTCATAAAAATAATTAAATAATTATATTAACTGGTAAGGACTAATCAGTTCAAATATAGGATGCTGCTGCTGTTAGAATGAATTATCACAAACACACTGTGTGCATTTTTCTGCACACAAACATCAACACACAAAACAGAGTAAAAATAAGACGTATGCTTGTGCTCTGTGTCTTAGTTAGAGCTTCCATTGCTCTGAAGAGACACCATGACTACATTTAATTGGGATTGCTACAATTTCAGAAGTTTTGTCCATCATGATCATGGCAGGAAGCATGACAGTGCACAGGCAGACATGGTGCTGGAGAAGGAGCCCAGAGTTCTACATCTGCATCGGCAGGCAGCAGGAAGAGAGAGTGAGGTACTGGGCCTGGCTTAAGCTTCTGAAACCTCAAAGCCCATTCCCAGTAATACATTTCCTCCAATAAGGACACTCCTACTCTGACAAGGACACACATCTTAATCCTTTCGAATAATTCCACCTCCTATGAGCTTATGGGAGCCATTTTCATTCAAACTACCACACTCTATAAAGTGATTTGTTAAAAAATTTTATGTTACATTAGTTAAATGGATGCAGTAAAGATATGCAACAAGTAGGTAACAGAAGAGTAGATTATACACACACACACACACACACACACACACACACACACACATATATATATATTACATATCTATCATCTGACAGTGGAAAATACATATATACATATTTATAATTTACATATGATATACTTTGATTTCTTTTTTATCTTTCTCCAACTCTTTCCAGATCTTCCTCATCTCTCTACTCACCAGACTCCATATTATCTCTCTCTTTTGTGTGTCTCTCTCTCTCAAAATTACTCCATAAAAAAAAACCACAAAAAATAAAGGTCAAAACAAACAAAATCAATCAATCAATCAAAACACTAAATAAAAAATCACTAAGTAAATACACATACACATAAACACACAGACTTACACACCCACCCCCACACACACCCAAGCACACATGGACACACACCCCATAGTAAAACAAGCCAACAAAATGGAGTCTGATATAATTGCTCCTGGGCATGGGGCCTGTTAATATAACCAGTGACACTACATTAAGGAAATTTGGTTTTTCCTTTTCAGCAGCCACCATTTGCAAATAGTTCCTTAGTAAGGGTGGGACTCTGCCTATTTGCCATTCTCCATTCTGAGAATTTTGTCTGATTTGAAACTGTACAGATCTTGTACATGCTATAGGGTCTCTGTGGGTTCCTGTGTAGATCAGTCCTGTTGTCTCTCTGGGTGTTCCTCTTTCTTTGGAGTCATCCCCTGTCTCTACCTCTTACAGTCTTTCTATCTCCATTTTAGAAGAGATCCTTGAGCCTTGAGAGGAGGCATTTGATGAACATCCCATTTAGGGCTGAGTGCTTTGAAGTCTGTCCCTCTGAACTTTGTCCAGTTGTGAGTCTATGTGTTAATTATCATCTACTTCAAGAAGAATCTTCTATAATGAGAGTTGTACAATGTATTCATTGATGGGTACAGCAATGTGTCACTAAGAATTATTTTACAGCTGTTTATTTGATATAACAACACTGGATTTTCTCCCATATCCAAACATCTATTTAGTCTTAGGTTCTTGTCTCCTTGAGCATAGAGGAGGCCCTATATCCAATAAAAATGTGGTGGGTTACTCATATCACATTTCTCCCACTATTATACCAGTATATCTTGTAGGAAGGTAACTGTTGTAGGCCAAAGGTTTTGTAGCTGGGTGACACTGATGATCACTTTTCTTCTCTGGTGACAGGAGGAGCTATCTTCCAGCATAAAGAAGGCTAGTCAGTCAGGGTAAAACTTGTAGTTGGGAACCAGTTCAACTACTCCATATTCAATGATGTAAGTAAGGAAGACCTTCAGCAATAGGGTCTTACCATCAGCTTGTGGAGGGTAACCAAGAGCCTATGATGTTTGTGGAGATTGACTATGGAGCCCATTTGGTCAATGAATCAACAAGACATAACCATTCCTGACAGTTTTACTTGGTGGCATAATGTATTTTGGTGGGGCATTATCTCCCTCAGTATATGGTGACTCCATTTAAATTACTTTCATATATGTATATATTTTAAGAAACTTCTACAGTGGTTAGTTTCCACATGGCATTTTAAGAAGGTTTTAGTGTCATTATTTGTCCCTAACCTTATTTCCTCCTTTACCTACTCTTCCATGTTCTTCCCATTTAATCCTTCTGTTCTAGTTTCCCATTTACCTCTAGATAGCATTGTATTTCCCTTTCCTTAGAAGATATCCTCCTCCCTCCTGGTCCCTTACTAACAACCTAACCTCTGTGGTTATTCTGATTGAAACACACATCTAAAATTTAATGCTAACATCCACAAATAAGAGAAAATATGCAATATCTGTAGCTACCAGGGAAATGCAAATTAAAACTACTTTGAGATTTCATTTTACCCCAGTCAAAATGACTAAGATCAATGAAACAAATGACTGTACATGCTGCTGAAGGGGTAGGGGAATGGAAATACTTATTCATTGCTGGCTGATGTGAAAACTGATGCAGCCACTATGGAAATCAGTGTGGAGTTTCCTCAAAAAGCTGAAAATCAACCTGCTACAGGATCTAGCTATTCCACTCTTGGGCATATACCCTGAGGACTCCATATTACTTCAGAGATGCTTGTTCATCCATGTTGGTTGCTGCTCTATTCAGAATACCTAGACATTTGAAATAGCCCAGATGTCTATAAACTGATGAACAGATAATGAAAATGTGGTACATTTTCACAATGGAATATTATTCAGCTATTAATAAAATGAAATTATACAATTTTCAGGTACGTGATGGAGCTGTAAATATTCGTCCCAAGTAACATAACCTAGAGCCCAAAATATAAAACGTGCTTAAAATCAGAATATAATGAGCAATATAAAGAATATCATCTATAGTGATAAATGTTTCTATTCTTTAGGAAATTACAATATGGGCAGATCTGATAGAAATATTGTAAAAGCATAAAGCAAAATAGACAGATTAGTTTGGAAAATAGACAGATATATGGCCATAATAGATTATTCATTTATGTGGTGTTGGGGGAGGCTGAATTCAAACAATTCTATCTAGTCAAGTCATTTTCTCTGATCTGTTTCTAGTCTTATTTGAAATTTTGTTATGAGACAGTGAGACAGAGCCCATTAAGTTGCCCCAAGTGCCCTCTAACTCTACTGTTCCCGCCTTAGCCTCCTGAGTAGCTGCATGACAGGGATGCAACTAAGCCCAGCTCTATCCTTGAATTGTAAGGAATTTCTATTTGAGCAGAGGTGTAGCTCAGTGATAGCATACATGCTTAGAATTTATACAAGATGCCAGCATCCCTGGACCCTAAATGAAGGACAGTAATGGAGGGTCCATCTTCTTTGTTGCCCATTCTGTCTGTCAAACTAATATATTTAAGTCAATTTAATGTGGTATTGATTATACTCAGAACCAAGGTTTCCACATTGAAGCAGCTTGTCTGGAGGCTCACCAGGAAGACTCTAATTGCTATAGAAATCTCACTCAGATAGAACAACACACATGTTATTGTTGCTATGCTGGAGATTGAACCCAAGGCTGCACACATGCCAGCCCAGGGACCTGTCACTGTGCTACATCTCTAATATTACAGTTGAAGATGTGTAACAGCCCTTTTAGAAACTGATAGTACAAAAACACCCAACCAAACAGATAAGTTGTAAGAAGAGAACATTTGAAGATATTGACTGTTTAAATACTCTCAGTCACCTTGACGTGTGGAAGTCACAGCACAATAGAGTACCAAATGGAAAAAAAAATCATTATTTTGAAGTACATGTGATCCTATAGCATTTTAACAGCACAGACAATATTCTGACAATAAACAGATTTTGAAAGCATTGAAATCATACTGTTGCTGACAGAAATGAAGTTAAATGAAAAAATAAAGTAATAAGATAACTGAAAAAACCACCAAACATAAGGAAACAGAATAATTAATTTCTAAATGGCCATTGATTAAAGAAAAAACCATAAATGAAATTAGAACCTACTGTGAACAGCACGATGCCAAACACTCAGCATGCCCAGCTCTGTGGGATTTGATGGGGTTTAGTGGGGTGTACAGGTCTCCTGAAACAGGGAACAAAAGGCATCTTAGTTTCTTTCCCTGTGGCTGTGAAAACAGCCCCTGACAAAAGCAACGTTAAGTAGAAAAGTTTATCTAGCTCAGGGTTCCAAGTTCTAATCCCCCATGTCAGGGAAGTCATAGTAGAAGTCTTGGAGCACTCTACACTCTTGGTTTCTTCTGAGTTTAAGTGGTTCTTCTGCTTTTCCTCTTTCCTTGCTCAGTCTGCACCAATCCAGTTTGCAGGGAAAATATCAATATGATACCTGGGGCCCCTAGAAGGAAGTATTGCCTTGCAATTAGGTCTGCATTTTTTTTCCCTTTTAGCTTTTATGTGGGCTGGAGGGAAAAAAATGGCCATTGGAATGTGAAATGGAGAGACGGTGGGACAGCGAATCAGTGGACACAAGTCTTGGAGAGGCTGTGGGAGTACGATTGCAGGATTTGCTACTTAACTGGGAGGAAGTGGAGAGATTAACCTTGTTATGCCCAAGGAGGATGAAGACATAGAAGAAATCTGTATACTGAGGGATTGCAGGTAGTTTTGCCTAGTCTTTGTTCTGGCAGGCACAGGGATTATGCCTTTAGTTTTCCACCACTGGCCAACAATACCCGTCTATTTACCATTCAAGAGCTTTCTATGAGTTCTGCCAAATGAATTAGAGTTGCTCCCACAGGGTGCTTCAGATGGTTGCTGGTGGTTGGGATAGGGTGGAGACACCGTTGAGCACAGCCTGACAGCACAGAGACTTGGCTGCTGACCTCCTGGGTGGTTAGTGAACTGAGTGCTGGCCTCCATGGTCTACTGGATAGCTAGCTGGAAAGTGGGAATCTGGGCTTGTTTCTTTGATGCCTCAATTTGCTAATCTAATGTGCATCTGCTGCTACGGCCTCTGGGATCCCCTTCTTCCCATATTTTAAAGCATTTTATTTTTACTTGAAGCTTCACAGAACACATTGATACTAATTGTCCCATTAAATTTAGTATATTTTAAATCTTCCAATGGCCTAAGCTTGATAACCATGGGAAAATGGATCTCAGTCTGATTTTTAGTCTTCTGAGTACTAGTAAGTTTGAATGTGATAGGGTGTGGGGAAGGAAGATTGGAAAACACAGTATCTAACACCTTAAAATATAACCCAGAAGGAAGAACAAAGGTTAAGTGAAAATGCAGAAAAAAGAACTGAGGAGAAAGGAATTGCTGGAGTTTTCCTGGATAGTCAAGGCTATTAGTTAAAAATGGGAGTGAAGAGGGACTGGGAGGATTAGGGGAGGAGGCAGGAAAGATTATGATAAAAACATTCTGTTTGAAATTCTCTGTGTATATATTGTATGATAGAAGAATCCATTTTCAAAAAAAATAGAATAAAGAGGGCAAATGGAGAGATCAAAGGAATCAGGCTTGATTGCTTTCTTTTTTCAATTTTGTTTTTATGGAATCTCAAAAAAGTTCTGTTTTTGCAAAAGAACTCTCACTGGATGGGTGAAATAAACCCTTCTTTTAAATGGAGTTTAAAGCTATTATTTATAACATCGGAAAGTAAAGAAAATTGTCAGAGAAATGCAACAGAAAAATGAGCCTTCAGAGTTCAGTGCTGTTTCTAGTTGCAAGAGTGCTTTGCTGGATCTCAGATCCCTTAGGGGAAAATAAAAAGATATCGTTATGTCCGACAGCCTCATTTGAATTTAAAGGTTGCAAACCAGAATGGGGCTGCACTTGAGTGTTAGAGCACTTGCCTAGCATGTGCAAGGCCTGGGCTTGATCCTCAGCACCAAATAAACAAATAACCGGATGAATAAATAAATAAACAATACATAAAGATTATAAAAATATGTGTGGTACCTAACCATAAGCCTCAGTGCAAGAAGCTCCGGTCTGAGGTAGTTCCTCTTGCTGTGCCCAGCAAACCATCCTCCCTTAGTCATTCCACACGGCTCCGCCTGTGCTACATGTGCAAAGATTCAGAGACCAGGAGTCTAACATTAGAAGAAAGACTGGTCTCTGTCGCTTTGAAAGGACCATTGTTGGATGTTATGCATGGAAAGAGTTGTCTCATGAGGAGAAGCTGCATGACAGTTTGACCATAGAGAATGAACCATACTCATTGACAGAGTGCTTGAAGAAGTTGAATTAATTGTACCCTGCCAGTATACCTTCACCTTAAAACTTGCTATGAAAGTCCCAGGTACGGATTCCGATGGTCCTCAAGGTTAGAAAATTTACTTGGTTGACACACTAATCACCCTGATAGTCGATTCTTGTCTCTCTTCTCTACTCTACAAAGCTAATTGGCAGCCTTCACAGAAACCAGTTTCCTAGAGAATGAACAGCAAAGAAGGCTCAGGCCACTCTTTTCTTTTTCTGCCTCTTCTATTCCTATGTTACCTTTTTAAAGATTAAAAAAAAGATTTTATGTATATATGTGATTGTCTGCACATATATGCACACACACACACACACACACACACACACACACACACACACACACACACACACACATGGTGTACGCCTGGTACGAAAAGTGTTGAGAAGAGGCTCTCATCATATCTCTTGGAACTGAAGTTACAGGTGATTGTGAGCCACCATCCCTGGTTTTATGCAAGAGTAGTAAGTATTCTTAACTTCTCCACCATCTCTCAGAACCCATTATTTTAAATATAGACTATTTTTATTAGTTACTTGCATTGCTTGATAAATACTTTCAGACTCTGGATATAAAATTTAAATTTGATAAATGTATTCTTTAGTCAGCATTCTTCAAAATGGTGCATAACAAGCATCTCTACAAAGCCTTTCAGTGCCAAGTGCAATGCCAAGTGTTTGACTTGGGACATCTGCTGGACAAGCCTGTGATTCTGTGTCTACTTCTCAAATCACAGCTTAAACTGGATATTAGTTGTGGGAATGCTTTAGAGACCAGTCATAGCACAGGACTGAATGACACTTATTACTGTGACTTCTTAAAGGAGTCCTTGGAGAGAGAGAAAAGAGGAAGCATTGATTAAGGTAGTTTCCAGTTTCATCTCAGTGAATTGACTGCTGAGAGAAGTTGGATGTTTTCAATTACATCCCTGGATCTCTGATACACTACACACTACAGATAATTTATGTAGCACTCAATTCGTCATTAAGAAGTTTACAAAGATTTGAATATTTGCTGTTCTGCAGATAAAGTGGTAATTAGATGTTAGTTCCTGTCTGTATAGTAGACATTATGGACAAGTAATCAGAGCCAGGTAGATTCAGCAGGATTTGCAGTAGCGATGAGGGAACATTTTCACTTTTTTTCTGCCATTTTTGTTCCTTGTCTTCAGTGTCCTTGTGCATATTTAACAGTTTCGGTAAATAAGGTAGTGGTGTTCTATGCAGTCATCAATTTTTCTTCTGTAGTTGAATTTTTACTGTGGAGCCTCTGATCCTTGCATAACATAAACTTCATTAAATATTTTAAAGTTATGCTTATTTTAAATAATTTTATTATGCAAAATTGAAATGATAATGTTTGTCCTGCAAAATTGTTGTAATTGTATATGATTGATCTTTAGTTACAAACTTCATAATATCCAGGAAATATAGATATGTATAAAATATAATTTATTTAATATTTTATATGTACTATTTAAATCATATGTCAACAGTAAGTATAAATTAGTTATTCTTTCATTATTATTTTAACTAGAGAAAAATACTTGAGATAATGTCTTGAGAGCATTATATATGTCTTCAAATATATATTTCAATTACCTTAAGAAATATTTTTTCAGTCAAATATAATCTTTCCTTTTCATATAAGATATGTATTAGATTTTATTCCATGATGAAACAGTCATAAATTGTATTCTATTCTGGAAAAAATGCTTCTAAAATAGTTATCTAAGGACAGATTGATCTCATGTGGTTTGCTGTGAAACTGCTTTGAAGAAAATTGACTTCAAAATAAAAAACAGAAAAAAAATTTATTTTAAAAGCTCTTTAATTTCTTCTGATTGCAGAGAGAATGCTTTTTTCATTAACATTATAGTCTTTTGAAAACTGCTTTTTAAAATTTAATAATACTTAAAAATTACATTTATTCCTTGTATCTTATTATTTTTAGGAATAATAATCTTGACAATTGTTGTTGAATTTCCCACAATTTAAGTCTAGTTGCAGTACAAAGTTATTCCAAGATTATGCCATTGTTTTAGGATAACTCTCTAGATTTTTAATTTAACAAATATCCATTTCTACATCAGTTGTGAATTCTGTATTGATTAAGGATGAGACACATTAAACTGTGGAAAAAGACCTTTAATTCCCACCTGAAAAAGGCTGTTTCCGAACTTTTCTTTCTTTCTTTCTTTCTTTCTTTCTTTCTTTCTTTCTTTCTTTCTTTCTTTCTTTCTTTCTTTTTTTTTTTTTTTTTTTTTCGAGACAGGGTTTCTCTGTGTAGCCTTGCACCTTTCCTGGAACTCACTTGGTAGCCCAGGCTGGCCTTAACCTCACAGAGATCCGCCTGGCTCTGCCTCCCAAGTGCTGGGATTAAAGGCATGCGCCACCACCGCCCGGCCAGAACTTTTCTTGAAATGGAAATGCGCCTTTGTTTGGTTACACAACTGTTATTTATATTTATTTTTCAAATTACTCTTGAAGTAACATTTTCTTGTAATCTATAATTGTTACATACCTAATGTCTTAAGTACTCTCTGAAGGAGAATGAATCAATGTTCAGTCATTTACCTTAACTTTGCTCAGATTTTTTTTTTCCTTTAAGTCTCTCTGGTTACCAACTCTAGAGAACAAATAAAGTGGTTAACATAGACAGGCTAATAATATCTTATTGTTTGCCAAAGATGTCAACTTGAATAATTATTATTATTTTTTGGTTTGATGCTGAGAATGAACCTAATGCCTCACTTTACTAATCAATCTCCTGCTTAGGTCTGGATGACACTGTAAACACTCCTCCATCAGAACTGGTGTCAGTTTTGACTCTGATATCTGAAGAGTGCAGCAAAGGGACACAAGGTAAGTGTCTAAGATTTCAAAGTCAACAGTGCTCCTTACCGGACCACAGTAGATTTGTTAACCTGTTAATGAAATGAAATCCGACGAGATTTTTAAATGACTGAAGAGGCAAGAGGGAAAGTGATAGTCTGCCCATAGCAGCTGGCAAACTTGTCTTAAATGCTTTTAAGGAGAAAATTGATAACATCCACGATTGGCTACAGTTCAGGGCACCCAATTCCAATGTGCTGTCAACTGTATTTTGGTATTGATTAACACTCTAGCTACATTCTTTTCAGACATTTTGATGTAGAAACGTTATTTTATTTTAAGAACAACATTCACATGTGTTTTCTAAGACCAGTGGCTAAATACATGAAAAAAGAATTAATGAATAAGTCTCTATAAATCATATTTTATGAATCTAAGGAAAAACTTTTAGAGTCACAGCAAAGCCAATCAATTTTAGTGAAAACATCTAAATATGGAATGTAGATTACTAGCACTGAATGAATATACAAACAACATATGACCTTCTATGTAGAAGCCACATAACTATATCACGTGTGGAGGATGAAATTACAGATACCAAAATGTATATAGTCCATTGTTTATAAGTACTATGGAGCAAATCAAAGCATGATATGCAATGAAGTGAACAAAGACAGTTTTTTTCTGAAATCTTTTGTATATAAAACTTAAGGAAAAGAGAGGGTAGGTCATAGCAGTCCAGTGGAAGAGCATTTTCACTGAGGCCTTGCCTTCCAAGGATGTCTGCTCTTTGTTAAAGTTTTGAGGCCAGAGAGGTGCCAGTGTCATTGGGCAGTATGAGACAATGGTAGTGTAAGTCACCAGAGGGACAATGGAGTAGAAGTGGAATTATTTAGAGGCTTTTCGGCTTTGGGTCTTGGGTCGAGAGCACTGCTTGTTCTCCTAGAACACCAGGGTGCAATTCCCACCACTCCCATCATGGCTTATAATGGTCTATAACTCCAGTTCCAGAGGATTTGATGCCTTTTTCTGGACTTCGCAGGCCCTGAACACACACGGGGTACAGATGTGCATGTGAACAAAACATTCATGCATGTAAATAAGAAAAGGAAAAGGCTCTTTTCTTTCTTTTTTTTTTTTTTTTTTTTTTTTGTTTTTCGAGACAGGGTTTCTCTGTGTGGAGGGATAGCTCAGCCGTTAAAGGCTAGGCTCACAACCAAAAATATAAGAAAAGGCTTTTACTATGTGTGTGTGGTGTGATTGGGAAGCGTTGGAGAAACTTGAGCAAAGGAGTGATGTTGGGATCTGGAATGGGAGGACTGCTACCCCGTTGGAGAAACTTGAGCAAAGGAGTGATGTTGATTGAATGAGACTGTAAAAGTGATGTTAGGATGTGGGAATCAGGACCAGAATATCACAAGAAGTGATATTCTAAGTGAGGCAAGTGGTAACTGTACAGGCTACTTGAAGGAGTAACTGTCCAAATCCAGTTGCCTAAAGTGTATCTGCCTAGTGATGAGTCCAGGTCATGGCAGTGGGTTGAGACCGTTCTGTGTTCCACTTGACATTTCCTTTCACCTTTGAAAGTCTAATTTCTCACTTATCCCAGAGAATAAAGCACAAAGTATCAACTCCTCTTATTATCCCATCTTCTATGACCAGATATTAGAGATGAGCCTCTGATGAGCCTCTGATGGGGGAGAACCTTATTCTGTCATATTGCAGATTGATTGTAAGCCCTCTGACTGACTCACCTCTTCTGTCACCTGCATAATTGTCTGATTTTAAGTTTGGAAAAGATGGTATCTACAGATGTCTTTATATAATTTTTTTATTATGTATTTTTTTTTATTATGCAGCATGTATGACTGCAGACCAGAAGAGGGCACCAGATCTCATTACAGATGGTTGTGAGCCACCATGTGGGTACTGGGAATTGAACTCAGGACCTCTGGAAGAACAGTCAGTGCACTTAACCTCTGAGCCATCTCTCCAGCCCCTACAGATGTCTTTATTAAAATAGTAATTTAATATGAACGCTCTGACTCAAACTTTTCAAATAGTCTAATTTGGGACTATTTTGATAGATACTTTTGAAATTAGTTTGTATTTTTAATGAGATTAACTATGTTAGTAGCTCTATAGCTTTAAATAACAGTTTAAACATGCTTAGAAGCTGGGGCCAGAAATACTTTCATCTAAATATTTATTTTTCTGAAGTTACTTACAAAATGATTATTTTTGTTTTAACATTGTAAAATTTTATTTTAAAATTGTATTTGGTAAAATTAGTTGTTTCTGATTGACAAATTAATAATGACAAGGCATGCAAGGCAGATAGATCTCTGTGATATTGAAGCCTCCCTGGGTTACATAGCAGATGAGACCCTATGCTGTGGATACCTGTATGCTGTGAATGTGTTGCTCTGATTGGTTAATAAATGAGTGCTGATTGGCCAGGCAGGAAGTGTAGAAGGGACAAAGAGAGAGGAGAATTCTGGGAACAGGAGGGCTGAATCAGGAGACGCTGCCAGTCGCACCGTTATGAGAAGTAAGATGTAAAGATACCAGTAAGCCACAAGCCACGTAGCAAGGTACAAATTTATAGAAATGGGTTACTTTAAAATGTAATATCTAGCTAGCAAGAAGCCTGCTACGGTCATACAGTTTATAAGTAATATGTCTCTGTGTGTGTTTATTTGGGTCTGAGTGGCTGCAGGATCCAGGTGGAATGGAGACAATTCCAGCTACAACCCTACCTCAAACAAGGAAAATAGTTAATAAGTAAATTGTACAGCAACTTAATCAACATTGCGGGTACTTTCTGAATAAAAAATATCTAGAGGGGTGGCAAGATTGCACCTCAGAGAGAGGGTCTGGCCACCAAGTCTGCTTACCTGAGTCTTTCCCTGAAACTCACATGGTGGAAGAAGAGAACCAATTTCCCCAGTTGTTCTTTGACTTCCATGTGTGTCCAGCATGCAAGAGAGCACATGTGCATCCACATATGCAGTACAGACATGAGACACACAAAATAAACATGTAAAGAAAAATATCAAATGTAGAGATGCCAACAGCTACATATAAGATTGATAGTTTAGGGGCTGGAGAGACGGCTCAGAGGTTAAGTGCACTGACTGCTCTTCCAGAGGTCCTGAGTTCAATTCCCAGCAACCACATGGTGGCTCACAACCATCTGTAATGAGATCTGGTGCCCTCTTCTGGCCTGCAGACATACATGCAGGCAGAACACTGTATAAACAAACAAACAAATAAATAAATCTTTTAAAAAAGATTGATAGTTTATAATATTTTGTATTTGACAAAGATATTGATCAGTTGACAGATAACTGAATTATTACATCTGCTCCTCCCTATTCCACAGATAGTTGCATCTCCTTGTGTAGTGTCCCTGAGACACAATGGTGAAAGTCAGAGTGAAAGTATTGGGTACATGGATACCAGAGCTGCTGCCAAGTCTGGCAAAGTGGAAGTTATTGTTTTCAATGACGCCTTCATTGACCTTTACTACATGGTCTACATGATCAGTATTATTCTACCCATGTAAGTTCAACGGCACAGTCAAGGCTGAGAATGGGAAGCTGTCATGAACAGGAAAGCCATCACCATCAAATTGAATGATGCTGGTGCTCAATATGTTGTGAAATCTACTGGTGTCTTCACCACCATGAAGAAGGCCAGGGCCCACTTGAAGGGTTATCATCTCTGCCCCCATGTTTGTGATGGTGTGAACCATGAAAAGTATGACAACCTTGTCAAGATTGGCAACAACACTTCCTACACCACCAACTGCTTAACCTGAGGTTCAGCCAAGGTCACCCATGACAACTTTGGGATTGTTGAAGGACTCATGACCACAGTTTATGCCATCACTGCCTCCCAGAAGACTTTGGATGGCCCCTCTGGGAAGATGTGGCATGTGGGTGATATATTGTGTACCCTAATAAACTTGCTTGAGGATCAGAGGACAGAACCAGCAACTAGATTAGACATAGAAGTCAGGCAGTGGTGGCACACACCCTTAATCCTATCACTTGGGAGGCAGAGATCCACATGGATCTCTGTGATGTTCAAGGCCACACTGGGAACAGAGCCAGGCGAGGCGGCACACATCTTTAATCCCAGCACTTGATGTCTCATGTCTTTGCTTGGGAAGGACACACATTTTTAATCCCAGAAAGTAATATGGCAGGACACAGAAAGGTATATAAGGAGTGAGGAAACAGGAACTAGTGCTCTTTAGACTGAGGATTTTGTAGAGGTGAGCTAGTGGCTGCAGCAGTTCAGTTGAGTCCCATTCAGGGAGGACTCAGAGGCTCTCAGTCAGAGGAAACAGGACTGGCTGAGGAGTTGGCGAGGTGAGGACTGCTCAGCAGCTGAAGGCCTCTTTCTTGCTCTTGAGTCCTTGCTGGGGTGAGTGCTCCAGGGCTTCTTACTTCTTGGAGGCCATGTTGGCAATGAGATCCACCACCATCTCACTCACAGTTTCCATTCCAGACCCCCAGAATAACATGAGGAGCTTAGGGAGCCCTACTCTCTTGAACACCATCAATAAAGTACACTGCACCCACAAGAAATTATTATGTCAGTCCAACACAGGTTTTTGTCACAAAACTGAAATAAATTTCAAGTATTCCTAAAAACTGTATCGCAGCCTATTTATTTTGTTAACATGTCTGTCTAGTCATACTGGTATGTAGAAAAATAAGACCTTAAAATGTGAAATTGCTATCAAGTTTTATACAGTCTGCAAAAGATCATCTGAAAAATGATGAGGTTAAATCAATATGACATTTTGATTCCATGGGATATATGTAAATGGAAAACTCAGCCTTGGCAGAGACTTTAAGTCATAATGAAATATTTCAGATGTCAACAAAAATAGTTAGCACTTGAGCAAGCAGGTATAAATACTGCTAGAAGATTTTTGTCATGCCCAATGAGATGAGGGAAAATTTCCACAGTCAAAACAGTAGAAATCTGGATATGTCTTTAAGCTTCAAGTCATTACCCACATTTTTTAAGACAAAAGAAATGCAGAAATGATTGCTTTCCAGACTTGACAATATTGCTAGTATAAGTTTTTCTCTTGGAATCTTATCAGGAATATATAATGCTGCAAATCTGCATTAGATTATAGAGATTATCAAAAATAAATAGAACCTCATGCTGGGATGGGTTGCCAGGAGGTAGAAGTCCTATACTTGCTAAATCTCAATGCCATTGTGACTTCTAATAAGCTTTCAGCACAGTAACAAGATGTTTGGGTGGTTTGGCAGGCCTTCAATCTGTAACTGTGAACATCTTCTCACCCTCTTCAGGATTGCTTCTATCCTATTTAGGACTCTTTCTAAATTATAGTTTGGTGCTCAGTCTGTCTGGTATTATTTTTCAAACACTCAATGCCTACCACAGAAAATTGGAGATGACACACACATCAGATAGTTCTATCTGATTCAGCTTTGGAGTTCTATAGATAGACAGCAGTTTAAGTGATTTGAAATTGGGTTGTCATCCAATTTTTTTCAGGTTGAGTGCTCTGAAGCCTGAGCTCCTTCTCACCACAGCCTCTGAGGAAAGATTAGAGTGATTCCTTTCTCATGATTTCTGTTGATCTTATTTCTCCCTGTGGGATTTGTAGTCTTGCTAGAAAGATCTCCTTGGGTGGTGAATCTCTTACTCATCTTGGTGTGACTGAACTCAAAGCCTTGCTTACTGCCCTGTATGGCGCCTCCTTTGAAGGAGTAGATAGTATACAGACTTTAGCCTTGATCACACTCTGTTGCTATAGAATTTGGAGAATTAAAGATCTTATTTAAAAATATCCTCTTAGACCTACTGTAGCCATGAGTTATAGCCATTGCCAAGTTTCCTCTAACATTCACATTTATTATTTCTGTGAGTCAGACATTTTGCTTTGAATGAACAGAAACTCTCAGAACAAATTTCATTGTATTAGTGCTAACATCTCTTTAAAAAATACACAATCCAATAGCATTAACTTTGACTTTTTTTCAATTTCTTCTAATTATTTTTTGATAATTTCATTCATACAAATAATGCGTTTTGGTCAGATCCATACTTCATTTCTCCTACCCAATTCCTCTACAGTCCATGCTGGAATTTTGGCTAGCTTGATACATTGCCTCTTATTTATAAGGTTCAACAGAACTTATAAAATGGATGCTTCCTTCTGTCTTTGCTTGTCAAAATGGAAGGAGTCAACTTTGATAATTAGAGATGAGGCATTAATTGACCCTTGGTATGGAAGCAGTATGAAAGCCACTCTGGTGTGAAATGAAGTCAGTTTTTGGTCATGTACTAATAAAACCTGGGATTAAAAACAAATCTGTGATGAGATATTTTTTTTATTAATTTTCTAAAACATTAAAATAAAAAGTAATGAGTTGCCCTAAGACATTTTATACATACTTTGTTGTACTTGGCCTCTCCATGTTCCCTCACCTCCCACCCCATTCCTGCAACAGTCTCCATTAGGCTTTCATGCCATTACTCCCTTAAGGCTTCTTTCACCCCTTTCACGGTCTGCTTTCTACTTTCATAACCTATATCTGCCACTTTACAAATACGCAAAAATTAAAAACTAAGATCTGCACTGAGATAAAACATACAACAGTTGCCTTTCCCAGCCCAGGCTGGGAAGTGACATTACTTTGTAATTTCAGTTCCATCTATTTCCATAACAATATCATGATTTCATTTTTCTTATGGATAAATAAAATTTTACTGGGTACACATGCAATATTTTCTTTATTCATTCATCTGTTTATGGGTGACTGTAGGTTGGCTTCATTTTTTAACTACTTTAAGTGGTGCAGCAATAAATGGATGTATAAATACTCCCATGGTGGGACTTCCATACTGATGTGTATAACGGCCACATAAGTTCCCATTCCCTCCAGCAGTGAATAAGGGTTCTTTTGTTCCTACATCCTCACCAGCACTGGTTACTTGTTCTCTTGATGATAGCCATTCTAGCTGGGTCAGATGGAATGGGAAGTAGTTTCAGTTTGCGTTTCCTTTATGAAAAAGGGTTTTGAATAGCAAAAAAATATTTATTGGACATTAGTATTTCTTCTTTTAAGAATTGCCTATTTAGTACATTACTTGATTTATTGACTGAAAAATTAATAACTTCACAGTTCTTTACATATTCTAAATTTGAACCATTTGTTGGAAGTATAGCAGGTCTGTAGAAATTCCCTTCCATTCTGTAGGCCTTTTCTACAATGTGGATGCTTCTTACACTGCTCCAAAGGACAGCCTTCACTTCCTGTAATTTCCCTGTCAGTTCTCTGTGTTTTTTAACTCTGCTATTGGATTTACAGAAAGTCCTTCTGAATACTGATGCCTGGAAATAGTTTCCCTTTCTTAAAGATTTTTGAGCCTTACATCTAGGCAGTGGTACCAGGTCCTGGGCTTGCTGCATGAGATAGCTGTTTGAAACCTGGGACTTACACAGGGACGCTTGGCTCAATCTGGGAGGAGGGGATTGGACCTGCCTGGACTGAGTCTATCAGGTCGATCTCAGTCCTCGGGGGTGGCCTTGATCTGGAGGTGGTGGGAATGGGGGGTGCGCTGGGGGGAAGGGGAGGGGGCAGGAAGGGGGAGAACAAGAGAATCTGTGGCTGTTATGTAGAACTGAATAGTAATGTAGAACTGAATAGTATTGTAAAATAAAAGAAAAAAAACTTTGAGCCTTAAATGTTTGGATAGTTAAACTGTGTTTTTATTTGTTTTCCTCAAGGTGCAATATTTATTTTAGGAGCAAAGTATGTGTTTTTGGATAACATATTTTTAGGAAATTAGGATGCTGTCTATTCTGGGACATGTTCTTCCCATGTCTACTTGAGTTCTAGCTGATCAAGTGATTTTAACGCAATTTCCTGCTTTGTGCTATACGTATATGGTATAAACCACATATATAGGAGGATCTCTATGTAAATTATAACATACATTTTATATATAATAGATTAATCTATAATCTAAGTATATAGCTATCTGATATGTATATTATGTGTATGTTATTCAATATGCTTCTGTATGTAAATGATAAATATGTCCTTTATAAATCAATATCAAGAAATTTGAAATAAGTCATTTTACAAACATACTAGCTGCAACCTATGATTCAAGTATATCTTATGAAAAATAATAACTCAATACAAGAATATAGAATGCATGTGCCTGGTGGGAGGAAGTGTGTTTACAACCAATGGAGACTGAATTCTCTGGCTAGGATATCTATTTGGAGTTTGATACCATAGTTTACTTGCAAAAAGGATATGCTATAATCATTGTTTTTTAGCTATCTTTTGGTGAGAAAAATAGAATTTCATACTGAAATTGTATATATTATTTCTGTCATGTTAATATAAAATTTTGGTTGCACTCATGTATAATATGCTATAGTACTATGTGAATTCTGCCAAACTGTTTGATTTTATCAGGGATTTTCATATTTACTCTACATTTATTGAGTTACAGCTCTGTACTAGGACCTTTGGTAGGAGAAATATAAAGAAGTAGGGGCTGGTTCAGTCAATAAAATTGAGTTTGATCCCCAAAGTCTGTGTAAAAATGCTCAGCATGGTGGGTATGCTTATAATTCCTAGGGGATAGAACAGAAGAATTCCTGGAGCTCACTGGCCATCTAGTCTAACCTAATTAGTAAGTCACAGGTCAATGAAAGACCTTGTCCCAAAAAGGTAGTGTTCCTGAGGATGACACTGGAGGAAGTCATCCTCTAGCCTCTCTACCCACATGCACACACATGTACTCATACCTGCACATATATCAACATCACATCCACATGTACAGACACAAATGCACATACATATGGATGCACACTCACCTGCACAAACATAAACAGAACATTCACATGCACAGACATATGAATGCACACACTCATACATATATACATGCATAAATACATTAAAGAGATAAACTAGAGTCATGAAGTTTAATTATAATTATGTAGCTAAGACCTCAATCTAGAGGAAAATATTAGCAAGTAAACTAATTACTATATTAGCCTCATGATTTTTACATATTGCAAAGCAGAAGTTATAAACCAAGCCCTGCTGTCTTTAGTAACTCATTTTATTAGTTTTTTTAAAATAAAAACATTACTCACAGCCTTTGGATATTATATTTATTATGATATTACCACTACTAATCAAAGTTAAGAATGACCTTGACCTTGGTTGGTAAGCATTATAATAAAATGAGTATCTTTTAAATCATGGCTTTTTAAGTCTAATTTTAAAATCTCATGGTTATAAGTGTAATTGAGCAGATTTAGATCAGAACAACTCTTGCTATTTTAAAAATAAAATTTACCCAGTGAGGGAAAAATGATTTGCTTCATTTAAGATGATTATGAGGTAACTTAGAAAAGAATCTTCCAAATTATTTTAAGCAATGTGCCAAGTAAAGTCTCAATACCAATTTTAAACATAAAGCCTAAGATAACAGAATCTCTAGACACCCGCATATACACATGTGAATTCATCTACAAAAATAGTCCACTCTTATCTCAGTCCCAACAGCATGGTCAACTGTAAGCATCATGAAAGCAGAGATACCTTCAGGAATATTTTCAATGTACTGCTTGAAACCTCAAGTCTTACTTTGACTTTGGAAAGGCCACAAAGCATATGAACATCTATATTTATTTACCCAGTTATAGCCAACTGCATAAACCAGCGTGTGACACTGGGACAAGTTTCCTCTTTGGAGGACACCCATCTCTCTTATCAACTAAAGAATTTGACTGTAACTTTTATCTCATAGGATGTGGTGAGCTTGAAGCTTATAGTGTCTGTTTTTTTCAAAGACCTAAAACCTGTTTTACAAAAGACCATGCTTATCTTTTCTTTTTCAGTTTCTCTCTTTCTTTTTCATTTATTTTCTTTCTTGCTTTCTTTTTATCATTAAAGTTGATTTATCGCGGTGGGCACGCCTTAATCCAGCACTCGGAGCAGAGCAGGGATCTCTGTGAGTTCGAGCAGCCTGGCTACAAGTGATCCAGAAAGCGCAAAGCTACACAGAAAACCTTCCGAAAAAAAAACAAAAAAACAAAACAACAAAAAAAAAAAGTTGATTTATCTACCTTTGGGTAAATAGTCATTGTACATTGTTATTTACAGTTATTTTTATGAATTATCTTATAAATTATATTAGTAGTCTTTTACAGTTAAATGTACCTTAATAAACATGCATTTCTTAGGATGATATTTTCTAGTTCCATTCATTTGCCTGCAAATTTCATGATATTGTTTTTTACTGCTGAGTAGTACTTCAGTGTGTATATATATGTACTACATTTTCTTAATCCATTCTTCAGTTGAGGGGCATCTAGGTTGTTTCCAGGTTTTGGATATTACGAATAATACTGCTATGAACATAATTGAGCATGTGCCCTTGTGATATGATTGAGCATTTCTTAGTTATATGCCCAAGAGTGGTATAGCTGGGTCTTAAGGAAGATTGACTCCCATTTTTCTGAGAAACCACCATACTGATTTCCAAAGTGGTTGTACAAGTTTATACTCCCACCAACAGTGGAGGAGTGTTCCCCTTTCTCCACATCCTCTCCAACATAAGCTGTTATCAGTGCTTTTGAACTTAGCCATTCTGACAGGTGTAAGATGGTGTCTCAGAGTTGTTTGGATTTGCATCTTCCTGATGACTAAGGATGTTGAGTAATTCCATAAATGCCTTTCAGGCTTTTTGAGATTCTTCTGTTAAGAATTCTTTGTTTAGCTCTGTAGCCCATTTTTTTTTTTTAAATGGATTGTTTGATATTTTGATGTCTAGTTTCTTGATTTCTTTTTATATTTTGGAGATCAGCCATCTGTCAGATGTGGGGTTGGTGAAGATCTTTTCCAATTCTGTACGTTGTTGTTTTGTCTTATTTACTGTGTCCTTTGCCTTACAGAAGCTTCTCAGTTTCAGTGGGTCCCATTTATTAATTGTCGCTCTCAGTGTCTGTGCAACTGGTATTATAGGAAATAGTCTCCTATGCCAATGTGTTCAAGACTACTGAGATAACCCAGGCTCAGACGGACAAACATGCTATGTATTCACTCATAAGTGGATACTAGATGTAAATCAAAGGATAACCAGACTACAAACCACAGCTCCATAGAAGCTAGCTAACAAGGAGGGCCTTAAAAGGAATGTATGGATTGCCCTGGGAATGGAACTAAATGAGATCTCCAAGAGTAAACTGGGAATGGGTGGGACAATGGAAGGTAGGGCATGGGGAATGAGAACATAAGGGAACGGGATGGTCAAGCTGGAACAGTGATGAAATGGGAGAGCAATGAAAGAGATAGCATGATAGAGGGAGACATCATGGGGATAGGGTGAAACCGGATGCTAGCGAAGTTCCCAGGAATCCCTAAGGATGACCCCAGCTTAGACTACTAGCAATAGTGGAGAGGATGCCTGAACTGACTTAACCCAGTAATCAGATTGGTGAATACCCTGTCATGATAGAGCCTTCATCCAGTAACTGATGGAAGCAGATGCAGAAATCCACAGCCAAGGACCAGGCGGAGCTTCAGGAGTCCATTCGAAGAGAGAGAAGAGAGGTTCTATGAGCAAGGGGCATCAAGATCATGATGGGCAAACCTACAGAGACAACCAAACCAAACTAATGGGAACTCATGAACTTTAGACCAACACCTGTGAAGCCTCCATGGGACTGGACTTGGCTCTCTGCATAAATGAGGCAGTTATGTAGCTTGATCTGCTTAAGGGGCCCCCTGGCAGTAGGATCAGGATCCACTTGAAGCTCACTACCTATCATGAGACATTTCACACAGCCTTGTGGCAGAGGGAGGAGCTTGGACCTGCCTCTACTGAATGTACCAGGCTCTACTGACTCCCCATGGGATGACTTACCTTCTTGTAGGAGGGAATAGAGGGAGTGGGTTGGGGGAAAGGGCTGAAGGGGTAGGAGGAGGGAAAAGGAGGATCTGTGATTGGCATGTAAAATGAATAAACAATTTCTTAATAAAAAATAATAAACATGCATTTCAGCAAACACTTTGAAATTAATGAGTAGACCAAATGTAGACCATTGAAGACAACATACTCTCTGGTGCTTTACTTAACATCACGGCCCTCCACACTACCAGCAGTCCATAAAACTGGATCCCCTTTGATTTCAGAGCCTTCCTTGGCTTCCCACTGCTTTGAGGAACATCAGATGGGCCTTCACCATCTCACTTTGCACCACATCCTGACCACCATGCCCTTCCCTCTGATAGAATGACCCCCTCACCTAAATGCTCTCCCACACCAACCCAGCTCTATCTGCTCCTTCCAGAAAGCTGTTGGCAATTATTCTGGTTAGAACCAGCTGGCCATCTCAAGCACAGGACTTTCCATAGGTGTCCAGGAGACTACTTACATCACTGTAGGAGATGGGATCAGTCTTATAGCTCAAGAGAACTTCATAAGAGAGGCTGTGTTGTGTGGAGGACAGCAAGGAGAAGCCTTGAGAAACACAAAGTGGTTGTTGTACCTGAAGGAAGGGCAGTTCTCTCCAGATAACCTCAGAATTCTCTGCTGGTTTCTCACTCAGAGGTACCCGTGCCCTGGGCCATGACAGTATGGAATACGTTTCCATGGGGAGACAGACAGAAAAGAACTAAAACTGTATATCTTATATATTTATATATATTTTAAGACAACATACTTTGTGGAGATAATATTTTGCTTTGTTTATAAAGTGTTCAATCCTGGGAACTTGTAAAATCACTCAGTATTACCAACTTGTGGCTATTTTTTACTGCCCATGATAACAAATTTTTATAAAGCATGCAGTTAAGCGTTTGTAAGGCTGGCTTTAACACTCAGCCCCATACAAAGGCTAATGCAATTTAATATTATGTGGAGGAGCAATGATGTAAAAGCCACAGTTTTTTCTTCCTTGAACACTATTATAAGGTTCCTCTTATACTTCAGCATCTTATGTTTCTTTCCTGTGCATTTTGAATATCCCAAAGTCATTGCAATTTTAATTCACACTCACAGGCTGTGTTCTGAGCAAGACAGGAGCTGTGTCTTTATTTCATTGTTGTATTTTTTAGCATTTAGCACCTATGAATAACCTGAAATATTAAAAAGTTTCCCACGAATGGTTTTTGAAAGAAAAAGCTGAAATCCATGTCAAGTCCTTTCATTTAACTATGTCAATTGACAAAATTATAAATGTGAATTTAGAGAAACAACTGAAGATGTCTACAGTAGGTCAAGAAGATTTAGGGATCATTGACCGTGATTAAAAGAGTCAAATAGATTTTTTTAAAATAAATATAAAATATAATAGAATTACCTACATTGTTATCTTTCTTTGGATAAACTTGTTCCCAGTTCTATAACAAAAAGAAAAAGAAATTTACTACAGCAGCAATGATGTTCGCTAACATTTCCAAGGAAGAATAATATTCCAGTTGTCTCCATCAGCAAGTGTGCTCTCATTCTTTGTATGTAAAATGTATGTTGACCTCATAGTATATACATGTTTCCTGATAAATTCTAGTATCTGTTACACCAAAATTCTTAGAAGACATAAAGACAATGATTCTCTCATTCTATGCCTTAAAATAGAAAGAGAACCAGCAAGAACCTCTCCTTCTTCCTTGTGGAGATTTGTTGTCGCTTCATTTTCTTAGAAAGGCGGGCTCAGCAGAATTAGCTACTGTGATACATCATGGTCCTGAAGTAAGAAAAAAGAACTCTTCAACATCTCTGCCTTACTCAGGGGCAGGGCTTCTCAAACTTTAGCGTGCTTCCAGATCATGTGTGGTTCTCATTGTGACAAGATTGGATTTGGCGCAGCTGGAATTAAAGACCACATCTTGAATAGTGAATGCTGCTTAAGGTATCCATGGAACAGCACGTACTGCAGATATATAGGGACACTGATGAGGAATCTTAGCTGAGATCCCATGCATTCCCTAGCCAATGGTTTGCTGCTTCAAATCTGATGCCTTTCTGAGATGTTGTCATTGCTACTTGCTCATGGAAGAATTTTTAGCAGAGAATTTATACTCTTAGATCCAACCTACTCCACTGAATATAGAGAAGTATTAAGCAGTATCCTTTCAGGCCATGAAATCAGATTTTGGGGCACTTTACTCTAAAAGCTATGCTTATTACGAATAGCTACACGGGCTTCTTTGACTCTACCGTACACGTTTTGCTATTTCATACCATGGTGGCTTGTGTGTGTTCCAATTGGTAGACGTGAGACACAGTTGGCTTCCCTTCTCTGATGTGTAGACTGGCTTTGCTGTCATGAAGCTACAAGTCTTACTGGATAACTTAAAGTGTTAGGTGAATTTGGTCTTAATTATCATCAAAATACTTTCTGGTAGTGCTGTAGCGTCTTTCCATTGCGAACAAGTTTAAACTTAGTGTTCAGTAGATATAAGAGCCATAAAAAACAAGATTTGAGTCAGAAGTTCTCGTAATATGTATTATTAAATAAATATGTACTATTAGATAAATTTTCTCCCTTTTAGATAATACATTTTGTCTCAGTTTGGGGTTAGTTGTTTTATTTAGCTGTAAGAAGCCACACTTTGTGGGTACATGATTTTGGCAAGTGGAGGAGAGTGTATTACTGTTGTTTTGGGGCATGGCACACCAACTTGCATAGTTTAAAGTCCTTAGGAAAAACTGAGGGACAGATTTTCTCTCCAGTGAGGGTGTGTGTTCTCAGGACTCCCTAATTCTGTCTAGCCAGGCATGAGCACACAGACTGTTGCCATTTTACTTATTGTAGCAAATATAATTCATTCCTGTCACAAACTGGCAGGGAAAACAGGTTTTATTTATTTATTTATTTTAAACTTAAGTTTTTTTTAAATTTAGGTAATATGGGAAATTCTGTTGCCCTTTCAAATATGAGGGTTTTTAGATAAATTTTCCTCTTAGGGTCCACCAATCTTGTGATAATGAGCCAAACTGAATCTTTACTTGAGCCTCTTTCTAGGAAGAGATATCTGGGAAGTAGTCATGAATCAAGAGGACAAGTGGATGGATGCTCTCTAACTCAGCTTTATCCATTACAGTAATTACTGTATTTTACATATCCATTTTAGGATAATTTATGTATGTATAAAAATAAACCCATTTCTAGTTCAATGAATTCCTGACAGAAGAAAGTTTTTCAGACTGTAAGCAAAGCTTTTGTCTGTTATTAAGAGAACTGCTTCATTAAATAAGAGGGAATGGGGTATTAAAGTATGTGTGGTAAAGAGAAATGATTTCATTACAATGAGCAATTTTTAAGTTGTTCAGCCAAGATCAAGAAAACACTTCCTATTATAGGTATAGATATCTGCACATTCTGCAGGTCTAGAAAGGTACAGAAAAAGCTTACAGTTGCAAGTTTCTATTAAGAAAAATGAAAGTGATGGAAATTTGATTTCCTTTGTGGCCACATGAACATTATTTCATTCTTGATAAGGTGGTAAACTTTGCAAGAGTAAGCTTTTTATTTTTCTTGTACCTGAAGTCACATACTGAACTTGAGCCCTCACATACACAGCAAACGTTTTCTTTGAAATTGCTAGAGGCCTTTTCTAGGCAATCGTTAATGCAGTCAAATTCTCCTCCTCCAAATTTGCAATGATGTTTTTATGTGATAAAATTGAAAGATTTTAATAAAGAAGAATAATAGAAGTATCTTTTTAATGACAATTAGTGAAAAATATTTCCCTTTGTCATGTATTATTAAGCAAACATTCTAAGTAGATTTTTCTCCTTACCTAAAAGGGGACATTTCTATATGCTTATGACCTGACTGTTCTTAGATCCTTGAGCACACACCCCCAGTCAACTCCTAAATCATATAATACTTCCTCAGATGTATTTTCTTTGACATGTCTCTTTTTTTTTTCTAATACATAAGCTTATGGAGTATATTAAACTGTCTTATTTCTTCAGAAGTTCTTTAGGGTTATAAATCAATAGTTGAGTTAGATAAGAGCTCTAATTCCTGTGGCAGAACATTTCATGACTCAAATGATAACCTCAGGTACGCTTGTGACTCACAAGTTGGATTCATCAAAGTCTGACTCTTCAGCTAACTGTCTGAGAGGTCTGGCTCATGGGCATCTGACTCATTCCAGCCCCATTCCCACTCCTATGTCACCTGCTTCACACTGCATGAGTGTGGGAATGTTGTCGGGAAACAGCATAGCCAACTGGGAAGTTTGCCAGTACCATTATACATGGAGATGACCAAGTGAAAGAGATGTGGAGGTGAGTGAGTGGCAGCCTAACAGCATTGCATAGATCCAGAAGAAAAGGAAGGCAGGGAGGGACGCATCCGAAATGCACAGACCATTTCCCTTGGCTTCATAGGCCTTAAACACTAGTGTGACAGAAAGGACCATTCATTCTGGCAGAAAACTGCCTTCTAAGTGTGAGCTCATGAAGGCAAAGAGGGTCAGTACAGTGACAGGAAATGCCAGGCTGTGATACTGTTTTAGAAAATCCTTTAACATACCCACTGCTAGTGGGCGTTCCAACAGTGGAGATGGAGGGGAATTAGAGGCTGAATTCAGAGGAATTTATTTTACTATTCTTTGTTTAGAACAATTTACCCTTCTACTAAACTCTGAGAGTAAATGAGAACACTTGTATATGATTGGCAGGGTTAAAGTGCTGCAGGCCCTGTGGAAAACAGCCTTAAGGTCCCTCAAGAAAGTTAAAATAGGACTGAGATATGACTCAGCACTCTCACTTGATAGGTATTTATACAAAAGAACTGAAATCAGAGTCTAGAGGGGACATTAATGTATTCCTTGTACTGACACCTTCTGCAGTATCGTTCCCAACAGTTAAGCTGTTTATATCAGAGGGATTTTTAAGCAGAAACACGATTTGGTGTGTGAAGCAAACTTACACATGGGTTTGAAGTATCTCCAGCATGGCACCAGTCCATAATATGCTGGTATGAAAGGGGCTGAGCTGAGGTCTGAGATTTGCAGAGTACAGGGCAGGAATGAAAAACGAAAAGTCAGTGCAATCAAGATATTACTTCAAGCTTCAGCAACAATATGGCAATTCAAACTAAAAGAGATCGCCAAGGATGCAGATTACATCTGGAAGGAGTGTGCTGGGTAAATGTAGGCACATTCAGGAAATAATGGAAGCAGTGAGCATATTGAGGCATTCCAGGTTAAGCAAGGCAGAGAATAATGCTGACGTGTCCAAGTTCTGAGAAATAATTGGCAGGAATGAAGTGGAAAAATGTGCTCTCATGAGTGGACTGGACACAGTCAAGCCATCACAGGCTTGATTAACACAGGTAGGAGGAGCTCCTCTGTATTTATCTCTAGTGCCCTAGCCTCTGAGACTCTTTCCAAAGCATGGCCCAGTGGTGAATTTTTTTTTCTTTTTTCTTTTTACTCAGTAGTTGTATGGAGTGCTGATTGGTATACAGATCTGGCATAGTGTTGTAAGTGAATTGAAAGATCATAATCCACACTATGTTTGAGCTCTTAAATAAGCAGGAAGGAATAGTCCAGTAAATTAGTCTCAATTTTTCTGTCTTTCTTCTCTACCCTCAGTCATAATTATAAGATTATGATTAAATCAATAAAAAAGGTGGGGCTGGAGAGATGGGCTCAGAAGTTAAGAGCATTAGCTGCCCTTCTAGAGGTCCTGAGTTCAATTCCCAGCAACCACATGGTAGCTCACAACCATCTGTAATTCAATCTGGTGCCTTCTTCTGGTGTGGAGGCAGAACACTGTATACATAATAAATAAATAAATAAATAAATAAATAAATAAATAAATAAATAAATAAATAAATACATGTTTAAAACTGCAGTCAGCTTAAAAAAAAGATATATTATAATTTGTGGTTAAGCATTGGGCAGCTGAGTCTTATCTTTATTTTACTCAATCCTGCTCCAGGCTTTCCTGTATCCAAGCTGATATTCAGAGACTCAACATCAAAATTCTGGTAACACATGAGTCACTTAAAAAGCAGAAAAATAATTTCTAAAGGCAAAATATCAAACCAAAAATAACATCAAATTCTTCCTGTTTAAAATAGCTTTTAAGACACAGTTAAATATCACAGGCAAACAGAACTCTGAAAATCTGGTGGTCCCTGTCATGTATGTAAGCATGTGTAAAGGTAGAGGCCTGTGGTGAAGGGACCATCTCCCCTCAGATACCCATGCACCACTGAGCATGTTTGTCAGGTACACGACAGCAAAAGAGGAGTCTCTATTAAAGTATTCTGAAGAAGAAAGCGGGCTATGGGAAACAGAACACTAACACCTGGGATTTCCTCTTTCATTCATAGCTTTCTTTGTTCTTTGTGTACTTGTGGAAGTAGCCTGTAACCTCTGAGCTCCCTTTCCTAAGAGGAGATAATAATTCTCATTAATAGCATCCTAGAAGACTCAACTAGTTCCATAACATGATTTACTGGCAAGCTTTTTTGCTATGCACCCCACCTAGTTGAGGGGATCAAGAGTCTAGCGTGGGGAGGGCATGCCATTCCCAGAACGCTGCAAGCTGAAATTCCCAGTGAAGCCCCTGAACTGATCAGCCTTCTTCAGCGAATCTTCACAGATTGCCTTTTATTTTTATATTCCTTGTGTAGGCTGTTTTCTCTCAGCTGTTTCTCTTGGCTCCTTGTTCTTAATCTGAGATAAGTTCAATCTTTGTTGACTGTTTTTATTAAGCCCTCAAATTCTCATGTCTCTATTACATTCTGTAGCAAGCATTTCCCAGAAAGTAATTAGTGAAATATTTAATATAATCATGATTTTGGAGTTTAATATTTCTCTACCAATATGCTAGGTATGCTATGTAAATATACCACACAAATGTGTCGATCAATGTTACTTAAATATTTTTTACTTCTAGTTTTAATTATGATGTTTGTGTTAGTGTGTGTTAGTGCAGTGCCCAAGGCGACCAGAATATCCTATCAGAGTACCTGGAAACTGCCATTCTACAGGACACAGAGAGAAGTGACTGAGTGGACTGAAGATAGGTACCCCAACTTTACAGAGAAACTTTGGATGTCTGTCCAGGCTGCCAGCTGTCTCTGTTTATTCCCCCAAGACTCCCAAAAGTTGCTTGCATCCTTCTCCCGTTTCTTGGGTACTATTATATCCTTCTGGGGTCTTTGATGTAGTTGAAGACTAGATAGTTATAATTTCCTTAGTTATGATAAAAGATAAGTTAGTTATGAAACCTTAGACTCACAAATATAGGATAGATAGGATATCTTCTTTAATTTTGCCAAATACAAATAGACTAGATATTATAGACTAGATATTGTAACTGTAATTCTTGCTTGATAATTGTTTTGTTATATGTAATTTTACTATGTTAAAGTTAAAATCTTCCTTTTCATAGAAAAAAAGAAAAGGGAAGTGCTGTGGATATCACTTTGTATGTTGTGAATGTGTTGCTCTGATAAGGTTAATAAATAAAACACTGATTGGCCAGTAGCCAGGCAGGAAGTATAATATAGGCAGGAAAGCACAGAGGAGAATTCTGGGAACAAGAAGGCAGAGTCAGGAGTCACCAACCAGACACAGAGGAAGCAAAGTGTAAAAGTACCGGGAAGCCACAAGCCATGAGGCAACTTACAGATTAATAGAAATGGGTTAATTTAACATAAAAGAACTAGATAGCAAAAAAACTTGTCATGGCCATACAGTTTATAAGTAATATAATTACATCTCTCCAGCCCCACTATCAATATTATTATTCTACTTTTATATTTTTATTTGTTTAAATGTTTTGGTAGTATGTCTGTGCAGCACAAGTGTGCTTGGTGTCTGAGGAGAACAGAGAGGGTGCTGTGTCCTCTGGAACTGGAGTCACAGGTGGTTGTGCGCCACCATCTGGTTGCCGAGAAGTATATATAAGTCCTCTGCAAAAGCCTCGGTGTACAGGTGCCAAAGGAAATGTAAAAGAAATCTATGTGTTTACAACTTTGAGGAGTTAAAAAAGGAAGTTGGTGCATAGTGAATCAAAGAAGGGTAGAGCATAATTTGACTGTAGAACTTCACATGCAACCCTTAAATTTAGAGATAGGAATTGTGAAACCTGGTTTTGATGATATGAGCGTCTTCAGCTGGTGCTGAGAAGACCTTCAATCTGTGTATCAGTTATTGTAAACACCAGGAAGCACCAGGATCAATAGACACATTTTTTTTTCTTTACAAGCAATTGGTGCAGCAGGAGAAAATGTGCAGTCAAATATTGGGGTCCAATAGTCAGACAAGTACAGGCTTTATAGAGTCCTTATTTACACTGTCTCTGAGTCAAATTGCCAAGTTCACAGGTGGAGTTTCAGCAGAAGGTCCCTGGTCTTTCCTGCCCCTCTGCTGAAAGAGTCAGGCTGGGCTAAGGTGTTTCACCCAGATGCCCCATGCTTGAGAGTCAGGCCCAGCTACCAAGCTGCATCCTGTGAATCCCTCAGTAAACAAAGTGGCCCTTTGGGTTTTGAGGGAAACTTGGGAATTTCACTACACATTATAAATCTCCACTGCACTCCTCTCAGCTGAAGGTCAAGGTGATGCCCTTGTTCCCCACAGAAAAGCCCCACTGTAAACTATTGCTCTTTTACACAGATTCTTATTTTTCACACATCCCAGGAAGAGGAATTTGAATATATATTTAATATTTACTGGGCTGATCTCTTCCAGGCAAGTAGATGTGAGCATCCTCAAACCTCAGAGCTGGAAGTCAAACCAGAACCAGAACTTGGGTCTGTTGTATTTAGTTTAGTTATTTTTCCCATAATCTGGAATTTCTCATAGTTCAGAATAAATATGCATTCCTTCTAAGACTTAAACTGACTCTGTTGGGACATTCTCATGTGGCCTAGACCAAACAGAACCCTTCAAGTGCTACACCAAAGGGCACAGAAAACCCATTATACAGCAAGTGCTTGCACCACAAAAATGAATACTGTTGTGTCTTATTTGTGTTAGTAAAATAGAATTGTCTTATTGGAGTATTTTATATTATTAGTAAAATGTCATTATTACTTTATTCAGGTAACAATTTAACATGTAACAACTTGAATTTAGGAAAGTCTCTTTACTGTAAAGATAATGAATCTGGGAGGTAGAAAAGTGTGACTTGAGTATTAGCTTCCACTCCACTGTTAGCCGCACTAAAGTCATGGCAGACTATGTGCAAGGTTTTTCTTCGGTGAACACTAGGGAACATGGGTACACTGAAATCAACTATGGCCTCTGCAGATCACTCAACAGCACCAAGCTCAATCGCCAACCATTATCTCTAAAAGAATTAATAGCTTTTTCAGAAAAAAAAAAATGCTAGTGTCGAACCATGCTTTTATTGAACAATAATAGTCAAAATGCATATTCATTTTATAAAACATTGTTCTTAATCCCATAAAAATCAGAAAAGGTGTTATGCACTTCTAAAAGAAATGGTATAATGTCGAGGAAATAAAATTATGTTTGCAGCACACATCGTAAGAAGGCGTTTTTCTTGTTCAGATGTTGTTGTTAAGTATGTATGTTGTGCATGCATGTAATATATATGTATATATATATATAGTGTGCATGCATGTACTATACACACACACACACACACACACACACACACACATACACACAGGCACGTGTGTGCATGTACCTGTGCCCTATTTCATGTCATTTTGGCACTTTAGCTGTCTCTAGAAATTGGAAAGAAATTAGCGTGGAGATTTCATGCTGTAAGAAACCAAGCCTCACATAGATCTGTGCCACATTTAGTTAATTTCTGAAAGACAAATGGTTTATTTTTAGTAAGGAGAAGTTTGTTATTGGAATATGACCTTGCAAGTAAGAAGGGAGAATGAAATGAAGTGCCCAGCATAGTTATCATCAACATGAGCATTTGAGATAATGACAGGAGCATTTTTCCTTCTGATTATGCTGCTTTTCTTCCTCCTATTCAGCTTTTTCTGGACAAGAAAACAAATGATCAATTTAGAATCACATTACATTCACAATGAACAAGACTATGAGATCAGGCTTAGGCAGGCAGTCCAGTTCAGAGGATTCAAACTTTTAGAGAGCACCTACTGAAAAACACCGAACCTTTGCACAGGTGCATATCTTTCTTGAAATAATCTGGAAAGCAAACTGGTCCCTGAGAACCGTACTGTAAGAGGAGCCAAGGCAGGTGAATATTTATATGGAATCTGTTGTTAAGATATCTGACTGCTCACAGGGATACAGTACATGTCCCCAAGCCTGCTGTGGTCAAATGACAGCTTCAGAAATGGCTACACTAGATGAGGGTGGATTGCACTGCTAAGGACGGACTAGTAATTTTTTGCTAAGCGCTTCACCACCTGTATACTTGTGTCCCCAGCCAAGGAAATGCAGACCTCATTGTTTGCATCTATCTCCGTGAGAGCAATGGTTGCCATTTCACGGAATGAGAGCAGATTCTGGTCTGTTAATTTCTTCCAACCACTCTAATGATATCAACTCGTACCTAATTGTATTACCTGAAAGCAAATCACTGCTGAGATTATGTTGTGTAATGATCCCAGATCTTTGTAGAACATTTTAGTTGAAATTTGGTTTATATTTTTTTGTGGGGGTTGAAATCTTACAATATGAATAGAAGACACAGATTCATGAATTTTCAAAGCCAAACATGAAAGAATCTGAACTTGTGAACCTCATAAGATGGTGTCTTAGTCAGTGTTCTATTGCTGTGAAGAGACATCATGACCATAGCAACTCTCATAAAAGAAAAGCATTTGCTTGAGGCTAGCTTACAGTTCAGATGTTTAGTCCATCATCATCATGGCATGACAGGAAGCATGGTGCAGGAGAAGGAACTGAGATTTCTACATCTGGACTGGCAGGCAGCAGAAAAAGAGAGACACTAGGCCTGGGCTTGAGCACTTGAAAATACTCAAAACCTCAAAACTCTCCCCTCAGTGACACACTTCCACCAACAAGGCCACATCTACTCTAACAAGGCCACACCTCCTCCAAAAAGGCCACACCTCCAAATAGTGCCACTCCCTATAAATCTGTGGAGGCCATTTTCATCCAAACCACAACAGGCAGTTTTTTTTTTTTGTCTGCTTCATAAATTATTTTGATTTGCTGCCAAGATTTAAACATGGACATATGTTACTTAAGAATATGATTTCAGGCTTCTTTTGTTATGGATATTGTACTCATGAACTCACAGCAGATGTGGTGACCTACACAAGATCACACCAGGTAAAAATACCAGCACAGAAGGAGAGGGACTCTTTAGGTCCCACCATTTACTAAAGAAGTACTGGAAGTTCAGGCCTGCTGGGAGAGGAAGACATCCTTTTGTGAGGATGTGGCTACTGGTAGGTTAACCATGCACTAGCAGATGGCTCCACACCCATGCACATAAGGGTGACACACACTTGAATTACTGAGTTATTTTTAAAATGAAAAGGACATGATGGAGAGGGAAGTATAGGGGTGATTGATGGGAGTTGGAGGGGAAAATGAGGGGTATATATGATCATATTTCATTGGAATCATGTATGAAATTCTCAACAAATTAAAAGTATTCAAATGTGCTGGTGCCCTCTGCCCCCCTCAAAAACACCAAAATCCCACCTCTGCAAGGTTAGTCAGCCATTGTTGTATGATTGTTGGCTTTCAATGACTGGAAAGTGACATCCCATTTGCCTCAGATTTGTAAACTCCCATCACCTTATGATGTTCTCTCGTCCCTGTGGACACTAGTGAAGATGATCAGAAGTGATCAGAAGTAGTTCAATTATTGTCTATTTCTAACTATGAAGCACATATAAAGCTTTTACAGATGTTTAGGCACTCCTCTCCCGTGTCTTCGTTGTTAAAATTTCTCTCTACATATTTTCCCTTGAGCCGCTCTCCAAAATGGCAAGAGTTTGGAATGCATTTTTTTTTTTTTTTTTGGTTTTTCAAGACAGGGTTTCTCTGTGTAGCTTTGCGCCTTTCCTGGAACTCACTTGTAGCCAGGCTGCCTCGAACTCACAGAGATCCACCTGCCTCTGCCTCCTGAGTGCTGGGATTAAAGGCGTGCGCCACCACCGCCCGGCTTGGAATGCATTTTAGATGATTTCTTTAGTGTGTCCTGACCCCACAGCCACCCTCAGATTTGGTGGTTTGCTGGGAATGTTAGACACAACTAAGGGCTCTTTTTCTGTCTTTGGATGGAAATGAGGAACAGTCATGGAGCAGATCCCTGTGTTCTGTGGAGGTTCTGTGCTCTCAAATGCAGAAGCCTCTAGGCTTTCAAACTAACAGATTATGGTGCTAGAGCCTGAGAATCAGGGGTGTATGGATCTAGGCTTTCAAATCAGAGATGTCAGGCTACTCTACTCAGAGGATGATTGCTCTTGGCCTTGAGCCTCAGTGGCCAGTGACTCTTCAAAATCCTACCCATTGCTCAGCTCTTCACAGTCTCATCTCTCATGCCTTCTACAGTTGAGGTTTTGAGCAGCCTCTTGATTTCTTTGGCCTTGGATTTCTGCCACTTGCCCTTCGCAGGACTCCATGTTCTTCTTAGTTTTTATAATGTCTACTCTGAGCTGCTCCCTCATTTCCTCAGCTGTCACCTAGCTGCCATGCAAAGCCCTGTGCTCAGGGGTGACTTCCCAGCCTCTTTCTGGTGCTGCTTCTCAGAACACCAGCTCAGTAACTCAACCAATTAAAGACCCTACATGGGCAGTAAAAACCACTTGGGAGAAGCTTTTACTGGGATCTAATATTGCAACGCAGAGTATGTTAAAGAAGGGAAGCCCCATGAACTGCTCTGAAGACTGAGAAACAGGCTGACTGCATGTAGCTAGAAAACTGGTGTGGCAGATACAGCTTCCACCAACCATCAGTGTCCTCAAACAGTCTCTTTTCTGCCAGTCACAGGGTGTTTTGCTGACTCAGTGTAAAATGTGCTTCTTTTTTTGCCCAAGTCAGAACAGCTATAGGATGGAAGGACCATTGGGACAACTGCAGGAAGGGTCACCTCATAGCTACTGAGGTTTGTCTAGGGCAATATAGAGTGTCCAGGAGCTGGTACAAGTTGTCTGGGGAAACATATACAAGAGCAAAAGCATGGACTGCAGCCACATCCATTGTCACAGTGGTCTTCACAGCTGGAGTGGGGTTTCCTGGGGATCTCTGTGAAGTGCTCAAACCAACCAGTCTGCCAAGATGAAAGTCCACCCAGTCACCAAAGCAGGGGCTGCTGAGTTGACAGTCCCTATTCAAGGCTGCAGAGCACAAGTATAGGCTCTGAAAGCTGACCATCAAGGAGTCTAGCATCTGGCTACTAAGAACTTCAGTGTTTCAAAGGAACAAAGAAGAAAGACATGAACAAGCATACATACATCAAGCAGCATTCACAACAAAGAAGTCATATTTCTTCAAGTTTTTTTCTTATAAACATCCCTCAGCCTCACACTCTTAGAAAGTGTTACTTTCCTCTATCTCAGGGAGGTTTAATGTACAGATGTGCTGAATGACTAAGATTTATTATACCAAAACCAAAACCAAATAAAGACTTCAAAGAGATGGATATATGGGGTAAAGTCCAGAAGAATGCAAACCCAACCAAGCAAAGGTCTTCACTTCATGGAGTCACACAGCTGTGCTTGCAGATTGAAATCAGATTCTGATAGTACATAGGTCATTTTGTCTATTATGGAAGTTTATTAGAAAATCAAACTCCTGGACTTTTCCTGGTAGATCTTCATCCGGTGCCTGGCACGAAGAAAATTACAGACTCCCAGGAGGAATGCCAGTATTTAGTAAAACCCATATGGTTATACAAACAGTCCATATAAACACTCTCATCTGTTAGGATACAGTAAGAACACATTGGAAGTTCCAAAATGGAATTTTAAAGGACAATCCTATAAGTAAATTTTTTCTGATGAAACAAACCAGGCTTTTTATGTTAACTGTTTTCTCCAGTGAGCCAAAGCAAATTTTTATTTTCTTGTAGGCAAATATTTTTGAGCAAGTAGTTTGTTATGAAAAAAAAAAAAAAAACTACCCATTTGAGAATTCTAACCTGTTTCCTCTGGTAAACAGCTAAGTAAACGCTACAGTTCGTCTCTGTGAGTTCTATTAAGCATCAGAGAAACATCTCATACTAAGCTGTTTGTGCTTTCTCTGTCTCTCTGTCCTTCCTCTCTCCCTCCTTCCTCTCTTTCTCTGTGTGGTGTGTCTAGTGTGTGTTTCGTGTGTGTGTGTGTGTGTGTGTGTGTGTGTGTGTGTGTTGTTTGTTTTTGTGTGTTGTACGTGTTCCTACATATGCCTGTGTGTGTGTGTCCTGCCTGTGCCTGTGTCTGTACCTATGTGTGTTTTTGTGCATGTGTGCTTGTGTGTGTATGTGTTCCTGTGTATGTGTGTGTGTGTGTGTGTGTGTGTGTGTGTGTTGATATATTGTGTACCCTAATAAAATTTGCCTGAAGATCAGAGAACAGAACAAGCCACTAGATTAAACATAAATACCAGGCAGTGGTGGCACACACCTTTAATCCTAGCACTCTGGAGGCAGAGATCTGTCTGGATCTCTGTGAGTTCAAAACCACCCTGGACTACATGAGATTGACTCAGTCTAGGAGAGAAACAGAGTCAGGTGGCACACGCCTTTAATCCCAGCACTTGAGATACCGTGCTTCGGCTTGGGAATCATACAAACCTTTAATCCTAGCACTAGAGAGGGTGATGCAGGAAGTGATATGGCTAGGTGGAGAAAAGCATATAAGGCGCGAGGAGACAGGAACTAGAGGCTCTTTCAGGGTGAGGAGTCCTAGAGGTAAAATGTGGCAGTGGCTTGTTCCTTTGTGTCTCTGATCTTTCAGCATTTACCCTAATATCTGGTCCTAGGGTTTTCATTAAAAGACTATTTAGCAATTTGTGGTGTGTGTGTGTGTGTGTGTGTGTGTGTGTGTGTGTGTGTGTGTATGTATGTATGTATGTACGTGCGTGTGCCTGTTACCTGTGTGTGTGCTCCTGTGTGTGGGTGTGTCTGTGTGTGTCAATCGTTTGGCACAGGAGACTAAACTGAGGGCCATGAACATACTAAGCACCCCTGAGCTAAAAAGCCAGACTTTTTTTGTCTTTATGTTGGCCTTGAACTTCCTCTGTAGGTCCTCAGATTCTCTACCCTCAACCTAAGATGTTGGGCTAATAGGCACGTACCCCCAGATCCCATTTGTTTGGTTGATAAATTTTACTCAGTACATGTAAAGCACATGGTCCTTGGGCTGCAGGTTCCCTAAGGCCATAGAGCAGTTTGCAGTGAGTTTATAAGAACGCTCAATAAGTAAAATATATAGCTTGTTAGAAGCTATTACTATTGAAAAAGAAAATAAAATCATGTAGAGCAGAATGTGTCATTTTTATAAACCATGTTGAACTGTAGAAATTATATCAATGTCCTAGATGAAGATCTGCAGGTCGACCCGTGTCCACATTTGTAAGCATTTTTCCCACGAATAAATTCACTTATGTGATAGAAAGGGTCCTGCAGATGTGATTAAGTTGGCTTTTAGTTGAAGAGATTATTGTGAGTTATCCAGGTGGGTTCAATTTAATTATGAATCTTTCAAAAAGAAAGTGGAAGAGCGGATCAGAGGAACACGGTGGTGTAGGCATGAGCCACTATCACTGCCTTTGAAGTTGGAAAAAGAAGGCCATGAGCCAAGTGCTCTGTCAGCCTCAGAAGCTGGCACTTGATCTCAGCTAGCAGCGCACTGTGAAATGGTGACCTCAGTCCTACAGGGGGAAGCAGCTGAATTTTGTCAGCAATTGACTGTGCAAGGAAATGATCCTCTTTAGACAGTCCAGCAGAAAACACCTTGCTGACACGATTTTAGTCAGTGAATATGTCAGGATAATGTCTCTCCTCCATAACTGTAAGATAATAAATTCATGTTGCTGAAACTGGCATTTGACAATTTGCTGTGACAGCCAGAGAAGCCTAATACAGAGTCCTTTGTTGCATCTATTTGCTGAAAGCTCCTCTTACACTGTGCCTCTATTTTACTCTTAATGCTGTGATCTCAAGAATCTAATCATTGTTTTAATGTACTTTTCAGAAGTCTAGGCTACATCAAGGTAAACAAACGTTATCCTCTCTTTTCTTCTAATATTTGCAGTTTTATTGTTAGAATTTGCTTCGTACTTTGCTTGTAATTGTATATTTGTTTATAGACTGAGGCAAAGTTGCAGGGGAAATCTGCTGAAGGATGTGTTGGTGACATAGAGTAGGACCAGTGATTGTTCTTCCTTTCTCCTACTTTTGATACATTTTATTGACAATGTTTATTTGTTTCAGAGCCCCTGTGAGAAATCAGATAACAATGTATTTGAGTTTGACCTATACCCTGTATTCCTGTCATTAGTCCAGCTCTTAACAATATTAACACAAATACTTTAGTACTGAGTTACATTTTTTATAATTATGCTGAATACTTTTAAAAAAATTTAAGTCATTCAACTGTTTTCATCTTCATAACATTATTTTAAACTGTGCTTTGTTCTTTGTGCTTCTGCGTTTTATAGCCAATAATTTCCACACAAAAATTGTTTGCATTTTGATTGAAATTAAATTTAACTTGGAGATAAACTTTAAAAAAACTACAACATTGAATGAGTAAGTTTATGAATAGGATGGATATATTCCTGAATTTATTCATTTTATCTTTAATTTTTCAAAACTTTATAGTTTTTTATTGTGTAAGGTTTGTATATTATTCATTACTGTTTCCTAGATATTGATGTTTTAAAAACTGTTATAAAAAGTGTCTTTATAAAATTTACCTCATATTTTTGTTGATACATAAAATAGTTTTATATTGACCTTTTATCAAGTGTCACTGTGAATCGCATTATTTCTATAAGTCTGTTTATATGCACAGTCACGCTGCTTTGAGTGATGGTGGCATGTTTATCTCTGGCTTTCCATCTTTGTGACTTCATACTTATTGTCGCACTGACTTTGGCCTGGACCACAACATTCTTACTAAATAGAAAGAAATCATTTGATAAATTGTAGTTTTGAAAATCAAGATATTAGCTTAGGCTTCAACACCATATTAACCTTATAAAAGATTTTTAAGAACATGAAGGAATTGTTGTTTGAAAAGATTCACTAGTGAAGGCAATTATAGATGACTTGTTCAGAGGTTTTTACTGTTTGATAGTTCTCAATTTCTTATTTATTTTAGGGAGTTTTTTCACAAGGAATCTGTCACTTGTATTTACTAGTCCAGTATTTTGACAGAGTCATTGTATGAAGTTCACTCCTAATGTTTGTAACTAGTGTATGATTTTTTTTTTAATTGCGCAGTCTCCACCAGGCTTTATAACATTCATTTCCTTCCTAACGTTAACTTTAACCTTGGCCAATGTTTTCCATGGTGTTTTATTTTGCTCCTTATAGGTTGAACAAATAAGAATAACAACTAGAACAGAGCCTTTGTGTTTGCAAATAAGCTGTGTGGTGTGGCAGTAGGAGGGGAGTCCAGAGTGACAGGAAGGCTCTGTGTGAGCCTGGATGGTTGGCATTATGTTCATTTCCACTGAAGTGCTGGTAAACAAGGCTTGAAGAAGACAAGTGGGAACTCTCTTTTCTCTGTGTTAGGCAAATTCAGTTACATGTGTAATAGGATGTGTTTAATAGACAGATGGATATATGACATTGGAATTTTGAGACGTATCTGGGCTAGAATTAAAATGTGAGCATTTAGCTTCATAGAAATAGTGATAGTGATAGAGTCTAAGAAGACATAAACATATTTCTAGTGGAGTAAGTACAAAAGAAGACAAGACCAAACTCTTGATATAAAGCAAACTTCATGGGATAGAATAGAAAAACTGTAACAAACTGGCAGAGACTGATGGAAGAGAAGTCTCTCTGAGTCAACTTAACACAGTATATAATGAAGAAATATGAAGGAGGCTGGGGAGATGCATCGGTTGGTAAAGTGCTTGTTCTGCATTCATGAGGACCTGAGTTCAAATCCCTGGCACCAATGTAAAAAGCTGGGCATCACACTATGAGCTTGTAATCACAGCACTGTGAGGAGGAGGCAGGGGGACCTCTGAGGCTTGCTGGCCATCAGATTAGCCAATCAGTGAGTTCTAGGTTCAGTGAGAGAGCCTGTTTCAAAAACTAAGGTAGAGATGGCTGAGGAAGACAGCCAGTGTTGATCTTTGGTTTTTACAAGCAAAGACAGACATATGTACACCACACACACACACACACACACACACACACACACACACACACATACACACACACACACACAATGGTCCACATGTGTTCATGCACTCACACACATCCAGATGTAATGGCACAGTTATATTCATGCACACTCACACGTGAAGGTGCAAAGGCACACTTACATTCATGCACACACGCATGCATATTGAATGGTGCTCTTATGTTCATGCACACACATGTGAAATGCACTGATACACTTGTATTCATGCACCCAACAAGTACACTGGCCCACTTCCATTCATGCACACACACATACACATGCAATGACACACTTGTGTTCACATACACACATGCAAATGAACTGGCACACTTTATGTTTATGCACACACATGTAAAACACACACACACACACAGAAAATGAAGGAGGTAGAGATCTAATTTGTTAAGATTCAGTTGAAGACTGGAGTTAGGAACATAGAGATGACTAACTGTATGAGGAGCACTTTGAGTGGGGATATGGAGGCAAAAGCTCTATTTAAGAATGGAAAATTTAAGCAAAAAGATTTAGAGGCATTGACAGAGAGAGGAAAATATATAGAAGAGAAAGATGGAAAACAAAGCAATTTTGCTTTAGTAAGATGGAATTGCTAATAATTTTATTCTTCGACTCCTGCATCCATTTGTAGGGTGCGTGAAAACCTTTAGAACTGAGTCTGCAGCACACATTTGCTTCCAGGGTACCATCACACCAGCATCAGTGATAGTAAATATTAAGGATACCAAAATAATCAGTTTTCAGTCAAATTACAGAACGCATTAAAAATCCCACTTCCCTGGTTGGCAACAAACATAAAATAGAACACAGTAAGAAGCAGAGCAGTGAATGAGTGAATGAGTGAATGAACGACATTAAACTCAGGTGTCTGGGAAACCCTAATGTTTTGTTCACAGGTTATTTTATGTAGAATAACAGAATAACTAGCACAATGAATAGTGACAGAAATCAACAGAGGAAAACAGAAAAAAAAACGAACTTTGAAAAACAAAAATGCACTTCTATGTACATTTACTGTGTGTTTAAATTAACTAATAAGCATCATGTTAATTTCAGGACCTAGAGTTTAGTGGCAGATGACTGCACACTTCAAGAAGTTCTGAAGATACCGTATTTTGCAGACTTCCATAACATAGGATCAGTATTTTTGTTATCAATATATGTCAATATAGAATGAAAAAAATCCCAGCAAAGATATTTGTAACAAACATTACACATATATTTGTGTACAAAAAGGGTTGAAAATGATTTAGTTGATTAACTTTATTTCCTGTCATCCCTGATAAATGAAGCATTAATTCCTGCATACAGATAAATACATCAATTTCTGGCCATCTCTAACAGAAGTAGACAAGCATATCCTAGGATGTGTGTTTTGAAAACATAGGAAGACAAGCATATTGATCATATGACAGTAAAACACGAGGGAAGGGAGGAGCCGGGAGCTTCTGCAGCTGTGAAGAGCTTTTCTCCTCTAGCTGCGCCCTTGCATTTGCTCTCACATGTCCTCATTGTCATCGACATTTTATGTTGCTTGACGTGCATGATTATAAGCAGGTACAAGTATGCATGCCCAACTTCTATAAGAATTTTTTTTGCAATGTGAATGCAAAACCTGATTCTTAGAAAATTATAGTTTAAAAATATTAATTAAAAATATTAATAACAATTTTTGTGAGTGGTAGAACTATATTGCTCATCTTATTTTTCATAACTTCCCATATTGTCTGAGCCTTGCCATGAATGTGACTCATACTTTTAATGAAATTCTTAAGTAATGTATTAATACATTTTCATCATCCAATAGACATTATCTACTTCCAAACTAGAAGTCTTTACCTTTTAAAGACTGCTTTCCTCTGTCACCATGTTTATGTATGCTGATAGATATATTAGAACACAATGCATTCTTTTCCCCCTCTGTTTTTGTAATTACTTTTTTAAAAAATTTATTCAAAATAGATTTTTTTTTCTTGTATTACAATTTCTCCTCGTTCTGCTTCCATTTCCTCCTATCTGGATCCAGTCCCTTTCCATTTCTTATCAGAAAACAAACCGAATTCTAAGGGATAATAATATTATAAAATAGATATAATAAATTTAATATAATGTTATAAGATAAAACAAAAACTAACATATCAAAACTGGACAAAACAAACAGAAGGAAAAGAAGGCATGAGAACCAAAGATCCACTTGTTTACAAACTCAAGTGTGGGCAGAGTTTTCCTGTCTCAACTGCCTGCTGCCAAATAATCACAGTATACAGAAAGATTGTTCCACAGAATTTCCCCCTTTTTGTCTAATTTAAAAGGAAGGTTTTAACTTTAACATAGAAAAATTATATAACAACAAAAACAGTTATCAAATAAGAATCACAGTTACAATATCCCGTCTATTTGTATTTAGCAAAATTAGAGAAAATATTATCTATCATATCTTGGTGAGTCTAAATTTGTATTCCTAATTTTCCTTCTGTCATAACTAAGGAGAACTCTAAGTTTAACTATTTAGTTTTTAACTCCATCAAAGACTTCAGAAGGATGAAATTTTACCTAATGACAGAGACATCAAGCTGCCTGGACAGTCACCCAAAGTTCTTCTGTAATGTTGGGGCATCCAACTATGGGATACAGGCCTAGCATATCTGACAGACTGTCCTGTGAGCAGGGAATTTTGAAGGACTGTTCTACCTTGTCTTGGAAAAGTTCAGCAGTCACCTTTCTTGCATTCTGCTGGTTCAGTTTGGATAGTATACTCTTATCAGTTAAGGAAAGGGCTATCCCACATGGCTAGCTTTTGCCACAAAGAAAGCAAACTCAATATGGAGGTTCTTCGATGTCCATCATCTTCTCTGGATTATATTGGTGCTGCCAGGAGCAGATGTGTCTCACTGTCATGAAAAGTTTTAGGTTATTAAACATATTAAATGTCATATTCTTTAGGTCTTTGAAGTGTTTGAAGATCATCTATCAATCTAAATTTATCTGTGTATGACCTTGAATACATATCTAACATGACTATTATAGATGACTATTAATCTGTATTTTTAATTATATATTACAGTTTAAAATGAGCTTCATAAACACAATATCTTAAACAAGAGTGGAATATACATACAGTATTACAAAATTAACTTTAAATTTGTACTAATAAACCAAAATCCATACCAATGTAAAAATATTTAAGACTAATAGTTGTTTTTTGGATTAAAGTTGAATTAATAATCTCCCCTTTTATCTAATCATTTCTATATCCCTGCTTTTCTTTTTAGAATGTGATCCCTGAATCTAATCTCCTTTGTTCAGCTTATTTCTTGACCATTACCAATAATCACTTGTAACCAATCCCCTCTTAAATAATAATAAATGTCCATAACGCATCTTTTGGGAATGTGGATGTAGTTTTCTACTTTCTGTTGATTGGGGGTGCTAGCAATCTTTGGGGACCCTGGGAAAATTTAGGGTTATGGTTAAATCTTGGCTGGAGTAGTTTGTAAGTTTGTTTTCATTGGTGTCTAGTCCCCTGGTTCAGAAAATACAACATACATATCTGCATTGATAGAAGTATAGACTGTGTATTGTACATAAGTCAGCCGAAGATGAGTTTTGTTTTATGTTTGAGCAAGTAAAATAGGTCACGTGTCTTGTGGTTCTTCTAGGTTTGTTTCTTTACGTTTGTAGCCAGGATTTTCAGGGGCTCTTCCTCAGTCAAGCCTGATCATCTTTAATTTTGAAGAAATCTACAGTCTTTTATTTTCTATGAAAATAAAAGCAGAACATCTTTTCCAAAGTAACATATCTTTTGATTTCCATTTTGAAGTCAAGAAATTTTCAAAATATATAGGTTGGTTTAATCCAACAGCATTTATAATCAAATGTCTCTTAGCAGCTATTACTTCTTCCTCAGTAGTCAAAAAATTCAAAGACAACACAATAACATACAGTATCCAGACTGTGTGTATTGTATATCTTTATGTGGCTTTTTTCTTTCATATTACTTTACTCCCCTGTTAAGGACTTTATTTTGTTATTTTAAAACTATATTTTTAAATCTGTAACTGTATATGCTCTTTTTCTCTTCTAAGGCTATGTATAGTTTTAAATACACTGTAAACCATTTAGAGGTTTTCTATGTCTGAGTCTGTCATTATTGCATATCTCTATCATTTTCTGATCACATGAGCATTTAAACTGCCAAGTATCATGGCTAGAACCAAAGCAGCAGCTTTGGCAGCTGACTCCACCCTGCTCCTTGGTCTCTGAGAGCTCAGCTTCATGTTGGAGGTGCCAGTGGGTGCCACTTTTATCTCCCAGATCTGGGGAGCTTTGGGTCCATGCTATCATCAAGTAGTGAGCTCACTGCTTGTAAACCCCATTCAAATATTCCATAGCAGGCTCTCCCAAAAGAGTCCCAGTGCAGTCAGCATGAACCAGGAAGCCACTTCTTAACGGAGGTGTGCCTCTGTTTGCCACTAGCAAACAGGGTCTACCTGAGGAAAGACAGTTACCAGGAAGCTGCATCTTGGTTCATTTTTTTGTAGTTTTAGAATCCTTTTTAAGCTTTTTCAGGCTTTATCTGGATGTACATGACTCTGAATGTTGGGTGCCATTTGTAGGTGGAGTTTTCCTGTCCTGACTGCCTGCTCCCAAATAATTACTCAGAGACTTAATATAAATTATAAATGCTCTGCTGGTAGCTGAGGCTTGTTACTAACTAGCTCTTACAACTTAATCCGTTTCTATTCATCTATGTGCTGCCCCAAGGCTCCTGGCTTTTACCCCTATCCCATTTTGTGTGTCTAACTCATTCTCCAACTGGCTGGTGACTCCTCTGACTCTGCCCTTCCTCCCCCCATCATTCTCAGTTTGGCTTTTCTGCCAGACTTTATCCTGTTCAGCTATTGGGCAGTTAGCTTGTTTATTAAACCAATCATAGCAACTTATATTCACACAGTGTACCGAAGGATTATTCCACAGCACTCAAGAGTCTCATAACAACACCAAACTGCAAGCCATAATGCATACCCAAAGGACTCATGAATACTGCTTCAGTTTATGTGAATTCATGAGTGCATCAATCCTGTTGTGTTTAGAGGGCCTTGTTTCCTTGGTTTATTCCATCCCCTCTGGCTCTTACATTCTTTCCACTTTCTCTTTCCTGGGTTTCCCTGAGGCCTGAGGAGAAGGATTTGATGGAGACATCCCATTTAGGGATATATGTTTAAAGGTCTCTTACTCTTTGTGTATTTTCTAGATGTTGGTCTCTGTATTTGTTCCCTTCTGCTACATCATCTCTGATGATGGCTGAGCAAGAAACTGATCTACGAGTACAGCAGAATGTCATTAAGAGTCATTTTATTGCTATGGTTTTCCCCCAGGCCCCTGTGCTATCTAGTCTTGGGCTCTTGGTCACCCAAGCAGTGTCAGGTATTGCTTCCGTCTTGTGGAGTAGACCCTCAGTTGATTTAGTTATTGGTTGGTTACTCTCACAAGTTTTATGCCACCATTGCATATCTTGCAGGAAGTACATCATTGTAGATTAAAGGTTTGTAGCTGGGTTGGTGTTTATGTTCCTCCTTTACAGCATGCATTACCCTCTTGTAGTGAAGATGCTAGAACATAGGCATGAAGGCTCTATGCAGGTGTACCAGCTTGACTTCTCCATGTTCAGTGAGTTGTATAGGTGTTGTCTTCTGCAATGGGGTCTTGCTGCCAGTTTGTGGAGAACAACCTAGAGTTTTGACAACAGCCTGAGTTATTTGGGGACTCCCATGGAACCCCTTCAGCTAACAACTTAAGTAAATGTAACTGAATCCAGGTACTGGAAGCTTCATTTGGTGACAAGAGATGTACAATTTGGGCTTAATTTTCCCAAATATAAATTTGCACGTTATGAACAACTGATTTTTAATAAAGAAGACAGAAATACACATTGAAAAAGACAGCATCTTCAACAAATGCTGCTGATCAAACTGGATGGCTACTTACAGAAAAATCCAAATAGATTCATAGTCATCAACCTGCACAAAACTCAACTTCACATGGATCCAGGATCTCAGCATAACCATGTTCATTGCTACTCAATATTTAATTACTACAAAAATATTGAAAGCTTATAATTCTTATAATTTGGCAGTAGTATATTACTTTATCCAAAAACATAAAGAAAAATAAACAAGTCGAGTGCAATCTATATTCAATGTAGTATATTAATTAATATTATTAAAGTATAATAATATTAATGCTACTTTTAATTTGTTTTAAATTCTTTCCAACTTTAATTCTAAGGATCTAAGAGTCTTCAATGGAAAGCAGATCACCATCTCTGGAGAGATGGGTCATATATTCCTTTCATGGTTTTAACACAGAATGTTGGTTGTAAAAATGACAAAAATAATACAGTTTGCTGAGTGTCTTGCTGTTGCTATAGATTTAGATTTGGCATTTTATGATGCAATTAATTTAATATTAAGATCCTTAAGTAATTTAATTTAAATGACTCAAATACTTTCAATAACATAGAAGATCTTGGACAAGGAACTTAGTTCATACATGGTTTATTGAATGGTCATAGATATAATAATTAACTATGTAGTGTTTTATACTGTTATGTCAATTAGAATGCAAAATTATAATCAATATAAAAAGATCAATAAAAACATATGAAGAACATTAGTGTGGCATAAGGTTCAGTCCAGGGAGCATGAACTATGTGTAACTTTATAACTTCTCTATATACATTTCCTAGAGAAAATGAAACAATAGCATACTTTAGCCAGACTCAGAGGACTGTCAACGAACTCTTCAGAGTCACATCCTGAGACTCTAGGGCCACCAGACAATATTTTGAGGAAATATGCCCAAAGATACCTTTCTCTTTGGTTGTCCTTTTGTTCTTCACAGAGGTAGTCTCCCTTGAGTCACATGTCTGCAGCATGCACCCTGTGCTTTCCCTGGCACCTGGCACTCTCCAAGGTTCCCATTGTTAAAATGGGGAGTCTTCTTGTGCTCCAGCTTTCATCTTCTGCTTCCCAGTGCCAGTCTCAAAGCTCTGATTTGAGTGATGGACAGACTCAAAAGAGCATAGTTGTCAGCTTGATCTTGAGAATACAATACCAAGTCTTTCAAACGCAGAAGCCATTCTTACTGTTTGCTTTAAAATCATAGCACAGTATTTCTTCTCTTTCTTCATTGGCCATTTTTAAAGATTGAACATATAGCCCAGTAAGACCTTTCCCACAATTTGTCAGAGCTTTTTCACCCAAGCACATACTAATATCTTCAACAGCCCCTTTAGGAACCCATGAATCTTCTACAGCAAAGATGCCTTTACTTAGTGATCTGCAGAGACAATTTCCTAAATGTAAGAAACAGTTTCTTTGGTAATTTATTGACAGAAAATTTACTCCTATTCTTTGTTGTATCCTCCTCCTCTCTCCTCCTCCTCCTCTTCCTTCTCCTCCTCCTCTCCCCCCTTCTCTCTCTCTCTGAATTTTCCATTTACCTCTTGTCTTATGTAGTCAAATATTTAATTGTCAATACATTCAATCATTCATTAACAAATAATCCTAATATTTATTCTTTCCTAGGTCAAATTTATTTTGTGCTTTCATTTACCCATGTTTTTCGTTAGAGGTATCAGGATAGAATGATGTCAGGTTGGTATCCAAGAAATTCATAGAAATGATTGCTCAGAATTTAGGGAGGAATCATCCAGTCAGACATATACACTGGAAACCAAAAGTAACTCACCTTTGGGAATACTTGGAATTTCATAATTGATGTACAAAGTGTTAGGTTACTTGCAGTGTCTCTAATTATTCATATTAAAGCTCAGCTCAAAGGATGCTCTCTGTTTAAAATGTCCACCCAAACTGATTCCTTGCCCTAATAATATTCTCCAAGAACATTTTCTAATGCCTTGATTTTTTTCCTTTTGCACATAAGTTGCATCTTAATTCTTTACATCTTTGTCTGATGCACATAGCCATAAGGTGCTCAAGGACAAGGCAAGTGTGTTTTGTTAACCTTTTAACATTGATGCTTGTTGCATGTTAGATGCTCAATATAGGTTTGTAGAGAGAGTGAAAAAATAGATGATTAATATTTAAAATGCCAGGACAGAGGTGCTGTCAAAGGTTGTTCTCCTTTGCTTCAGTACAGGATAGCTTCTTCTCTTCTACCAGTCTGAAACATCATCACAACAGTGTTTTGAAAAAAGAAAATTTAATTATATTTTAAGTATGAACTATAAGAGAATCTGTTCATCTGCTTGTTCATTTTACAACATATCCCAAAAGATCAAGCACAAGTAGACTCTGGGGAGAAAGCACAGATATCTGTTTTCCCATTAAGCATCACTTGAAAGCCAACTTGGGAGACTGATACCATAGAAAGACGCCAAAAGGGCTGGGTTTTCTGCATCTTGTTAGAGGTGAAGATGGATGATACACCCTTTCTAAGTGCTAAGGCACACATGTCAACTGCTGGGCCCCAAATACAAGCAGCACTTCTAGATAAGAGACCTTCTAATATGTCTTCTCAGACTATGATGAGATGTATTTCTGCATGTGAGTTTTTGAGAGAAATAAACCTTTAAGAGATAAATCGATACTGATACAAATATAGATCTATTTTGAGGATTTTTGACCCACATTATTATAGGAGTTGAGTATGCTACAATTCAAGTCTGCAAGAGGTAGATCAAACAGTCAGTGGTATAATTATAGGCAAGACCAAAGACTCTATTCAAGGGAGACAGCTGCATACATGCCTTCCAGGGAGAGATCAGCTGATTTCCTAAATCAGACAGAAAACTGGGGAGATGGGGTTGCAAAATATTTCTTTCCTCTGCATTTTGTTCTATTCTTGATGTCAAAACATTACATCATGTCTACCCACATGAAAGATGGATTTATTTTATTGAATCTACTGATTCCAGTGCTAATATTGTAGGGAATATGCATGCAGATACCTCGAAATAGTGCCTAACCAGATATATAGGCATCCCCTGATCTGTCAGGTTGACGTATAAAGTCAGATCCCGTGACCCTAATGGTTTATGTTCCAATTGCAGTTGCCATGGAGGTGGGCTAGGAAAGCTTCTGAGAGTTAATGCAGACTTGGTAGTTCAGAGAAGGGTCATGTATATCTCTGCCTCCCTATGGATTGAAACACCAGCACACATTCTTTCCTAGACACATGAAAGCTGCTTGAAGTGCAGCATTACTCTTTGGTTTGTACCTGTTGGGTATGTTTTGAAAATTTTAACCCATAGAAGTATTTTTAAAAAATCTTTATATTCTGAAAGAAATATGAAGAATGCATGTCGTATCAGAAACCAGTAATTAGCAGAGCATGGAAATATATGGAGAAAGGATTTCTGACTAGGATTTTTATAAAAGAGCACATAAAAGAATTTGAAGCTTTCTAAGAAAGTCCTAGGAACACCTCTGCACTTTAACATCCACACAGTTTTATTATTTCAAATATGTTTTATGAGATTCAGTCATGAACGTGAATTATTTTTATAAACTTAAAAGTTGTTTATATTATATTCGTAATTAAATGATTAAGGACTGGTTGTGAAGATTAAATCACAAGAAAGATATTCAAAAGAAATGAAGAATATAAGTAAAATAACATGTCAAAAGAGAAGCAGACCAACATGTGAGGAATTCTTAAAACACAGGTAAAACTCAACTTAGCACTTCTGGATTTCCAGAAACAGCCTTGGAAAAAACAATATAATTTGTTACATATGTCCCAAGATTCAAAGACATGTGCTAGGAATTTGTGGGATTGTGAAGAAAGCCCCTCATTCATGTGAGAACTGAAGATGTGAAGAACCTGAAAATGAGTCTTATGATGATTATCCTTCTGTCCTAAATCCATGATCCATGTCATAGATCAGGGTCATCACTGCTGAAGTTGGTTGCTGTTATTCATAAGTTCAGCACAAATAGGTTCAGTCTACCTCCTAGATAACCATAGTTTATTTCTATAGTATTTGTTTTGTGACTTAGAGAGAGGTGATAATCCTTTTCTGAAATTCAAACCTATAAGTTATGAGCAGATGTAATCAATATTATACATTTTTAGGTAGCCTTATGAGCCAAAATAAGAGTTGTTGGTCTGTGGACATGGAGCTGTGACTTGGATATGCAGAACAAAGACACAATGAAGCACAGATCTGAATGTATTTTTTTGCATCCCGTTCTTGGCTTCTAGATACAACTCTGCATCCTATGAGGAATGAGGGGAATTATCACTTCAAACCAAGTAAGTGTAATACATTTTCCACTAAACACTTATTCTTTTTATTTCCTTTAACCACATTTGTTTTTGCTGAAATGAGTCAGGTTTATATTCATTGGCAAGTGCCTAGAGAGCAGGTGTTCTATGTCAGTCAGTGCCAAGAAACAAGCTTTACCAATCAACTAATACAGGCAGATTTTCATGAAGAACACGGTTACCAAAGAGGACATCTAGTCAAACTGAATGCAACCCCAAATCCATACTAAGTAACCATAACCTATCTGTAATACTGTTCTGTCTTATTTCAATTGGAAGTTCATTTTAATACTCACCTGGGGTGTTTCAGGACCGGAAGATCAAAGATCCTTATGGGTGAAGTTCAATATATTAATAGGGGAAACATTTTCCTCTGTTTATTTTCTTAGAACCATTTGTGGAATGTTCTGTTGATTAATGATCTTGAAAGTCAGTAACATGTATGCCTTCTCTTTTCGTATCTCACAGGTGCCTATAGAATGCTTGTTAGAGAACGTGCTCAGTAAGAATCCCTGGTGTTCTCTTTACAAGAAGAACTTTCTAGAAAGATTTTTGACAACATAGTAATTGTTTTGTTGCCTTGATCCTTCTTATAAAAAAGCACCATGTATCTTCCTTGGCTGAGGCATCTGAGTTTCTTACTCTGTCACACTATGACTATTGCTACATAAACAGCATTAAAATACCTTCAACTGTTTTTCTTGGACATGCTGAGGCCACTATACCCTCTCTCTGTATCAGAAAGTGGAAGGAGGCAGAGTGGAGAGGAAAATGATATTTTACTGTAAGCAGAAGTCTCTCTTTTATGTTCCTTTGAGGGGAAAAGCTGTTCAAAGTGTGTGGGGCAGATACTCTTTACTTAGAAAGTTTGTCTATGGTCAGAGGATACTTCTCCTTTACCCAAAAATCTGCTTAATACATACTTTGGACAAAATGAAAACTTACATCTCATGAAAATAAACCAGCATGAAATTTTCTTTTAGTATGTAAAAGTTAATAAAAATAAAGACAGAGAATTATTTGCTGAAACCACCATTCATCTGTACTCCCCAAGACTGGGGGTCTGAATCTTCTGATATGTTCTTTGAGTTATCAAGCTATGTTGCTCCAGAGCAGAATGCCTAAGCATCCTTCCAACAGACAAATGATAGAAAAGATTAGTGCTTCTTCGTGAGCTGTTCTTCATGGCTCAGGTTGAGTGAAGATTATTCAATAATGACATTATTTTCTACAACCAAGTGCATACAAAGAGTTTCTAATCTGTGAATACATTCTAATGCAAAATGGTGACTTGAATCTGAAATACCAGTGACATACATTTAGGCACGTTTCCCCTGCTATGAGGCAAAACTCATTATGATGCAATCACTTTAAACGAGAGTGCATATGGGTTATTAAGTATCAAACTGTGTGTGTTTATTGCTCATTACTATATTTAGAGGTTTAAATAGCTTTATTGCTTCGAGAGGTAGTTATAAGCTTTCAAATATTTAAAACCAAAACAACTAAACCATTCATTCATTCCAAGTTCATGGTTTTGTTTAGACAGGAACAAAATGTTTCCCATGTACAACTTTCCATCAATGAAGACAAATTCAGGTATGGAGTTTAGGAAAGACATTTTCTAAATTAGTTATCACTGAGAAGAAGGGTATTGTGGAATAAAATGTTGACGATCTTATCTGGAACTTCCAGACTTTTGAGGAAATGTTGAGTGAGCTTGGGTTCACCATAAAGGGTGGGGTTATTTATGTCTGCATAGTTGATAAAACTTGTAGCCCTCAAGATAAATATCTAGACTGCTTTCCTTTCCAGACTCCAAGATCTAGTACTGAATGGGAGCATGTCCTTTGGTCACATTGCTTAAGAAAGCATTTTAAAGTCAAATTCATAGAAGAAGGATATGAGAGTAGTAACTTGCCATGTATCAGTTATAATTATTTGAATTTAAAGACTGAGAACTGTACCAAAACATGGCAAAAGTCTAATATCAAGCTGTAACATATTGAAAATCCTCAGGAGACAGTTTAGTTTGAAGCAGTAGAATTAATAATAGAGGTGGTCACTGTAAGTCAAAAGCTATAGTTTTGAAGATGCTATGATAGGTTTCCTACATACCTGGAAATAATCACTAATGATGATCAAACTTTCTCCTTTGAAACAGTGCTTTCTGTAGGTACTTCCATATTGAATGCCTCAGACAATAAGACACATAGTTTTGAACAATGAAAATGTGAATGTATAAGTTCCCTAATTTCCATACTAGCTTTAAATAAGCTTTTCCAAGTCACCTTTTCTATGTTTTCTAAAGGGCACCCATAGTAATTCTTATTGAAACTCGGGAGGAAGCTCAGTCCATCTTCCCGCAGGGACCATGCTCTTGATGGAAGCTGCTGAGAACACATTGCCTACAACTCCTTTAAACACTCCTGACAGGATGGCAGCTTTGCAGAGAGCAGGCTGTGTTGAACAGAATCTTGACTTGGCGGATAGTTCTCAACACTGAGGCTGAAGTTTAGCTGTTGTTGCTGTTTGTTTTTTGATACTAGAGCTTATACTACTCAGGATCTCTACCGTGTGAGACACGTGTTCTGCCACCGAGCTACATCCCCATTCCTTGGTAATTAAGTTTGAACTTTCCCCAAAAGTTCACGTTAAGGGTAAGTTACTTAAGATAGTCTAATTGATAATTACTCACTTTCTTGATAGTCCCTTCAAGTATTTGTAAGAATAAATCCATTTAACAAAGTTACCAGTTGGATGCACTCCTCTGTTTGAAAGGTGAAATGTAGCTGAGGTTTATTCAATTTTATTTCTATGTGAATTTTTTTCTTACATTGAGAAGCTTTAGGTAATGTACTTGTTATTGAGGGCACCATTTCCTGACAGCTCCAAACCTCCCCAGTGCCAGAGGTTTGAATTAATAAACTGTAGGGAGAATAATATTTGGTTTCTGTAAGACTCTGATGTGTAAAATCCATTGAAAATAATGATGACTTCTTTCTTTGTGTCTCGTTAATAGCTACCTGTTGATTTTATTGTATCTCATTGCATGTTTTTTTTTTTTTTAAAACATAGTTCAATTATAATCTAGGACCTAAGCAAGGTGACTTTATTAAGGATCTACATGAGCCCTGTACTCACCAATTTAGTGAATACTTACTGAATTTTTGACCTGTAAAATACATTGTTTCAGAAACAATGTAAAACATAGATTTAGTCTTCAAAAGGAAGTCAGTCTGTTAAGCAGGATTAAGATGTAAACAAACTATTATACTATAAAGCAAGATTTAAAATTAGCCACATTTCAAATTATGGGCAAAGAGTGGTTTACTCAAAAGATCATGGTCAGTGCATTGGTAATGAAATAGCAAACCTTAAATTTTACTTTTATGAAACTATATTGGATTTGTACTTGTGTTTAGCATTTGTGTGAATATGTGTTATATATGAATGGATATAAGCGAGACTTTGCAGGTTCCTAGCATTTTAAACTGGGTAGTCTACTTTCAACTCCTAGTAAATAGTTGTAATTTTAGGATTCATACATGCTTAAAGCTATTAGGAACAACTAAAAATCAATATACAAAAGTATGTAGTTAAAAAAAGTGCAACAAAGAGGGGAATAATGTGGAATACGAATTAAAATTTAATTAATTACATAAAGGAAATCAGAGGTATTTTTAATAAAACCATATAGGACAAAGAGGAAATTTGGAAAATAATAAAAATGTTACAACTGAATAATAATAACAACAAAAATAAAACTATCAAGAGCATATGTCTAGATTCTCCAGAGAAAAATATGCAGATGATCAAAAGCACATAAAACTGTGGTCTACACATCTTAGACAAGTGCAATCTAAATCCACAAAGGCAGAAAAGGAAATAATGAAAGTAACTCCACTTAATAACTACAACAACACATCTTAAATATCTAGGAACAAATCCAATGAAGGAGGTGAGTTACCATTACAATAAACAAAAAATTGATTAACAGATTGAGGATGAAACAAAAAGAAAGACAGAAAGATATCCCATGTTTATGGATTAGAAGAATCCATACTGCTAAAATACCCCCACCACTCAGTGCACAGATGGTGCACAATTCAATGCAATTGGATTAATTTAATCATATTAAAACACCAATGATATTCTCTTCAGAACTAGGAAAACAATACTACTCAGCAATAAATATGAATGAAATCCTATCATGGAAATAACGTGGATGGAACAAAAGAGGATTAAGTTAAATGAAATAAGCCAAGCACAGAAATATAACACATTGTAGTACTGCTACAAGATAGGGTTTTTTTCTTGTTGTTGTTTGTTGTTTGTTCTTTCCCTCCCCCACCAATTCAAGAATTAAAAGACAGGAAGAAAGTCCAGAGGAAAGTTAAAGTGTTTTGTTTTGTTTTAGTTTTTGTCAAGTGGTACAGATTCCTTAGGTGAAAGAGTGTCTCAGGGTTCCAACACTGACTCTAAGAGGACTCAGGTTTTATTAGGTTCAATTATTTCCTCCTTGTGACTTTCTTTCTTCTGTGGTTCCTAAGGTATTCACTCTTCTGGCATGGCCAGAATCGAATCTGCTGATACGATTCCCTATCTTGGTGCATGAGCATGGAAATAACTACAGTAGGGCCCTGTCTCTGTCATGGGCATGTAGACCAACAATGGCTGGTTCGTTTTGGGGGTTTCAAAGTTTCTCCTTCTTTGTGGTATACTAGGGGAAGAGAAGTTTTCTGCAGGAGAAGAAAAATGAACAATTTTCCTTTCTTCCTTCCTCTTTCCCAGGGTCCAATGCTTCTTTATTCATATGTGGCATCTAAAAAAGTTTATCTCATAGAAGTTGATAGTAGAATTAGTTACCAGAGGCAAGAGACAGTGGTAGGAAGGAAAGGGAAAGGTTATTCAGTCATGTAAGATCTGGAGTACATTTATGCAAATGATTATAGGTCAGACACACACTTCAGAAAGCAAGGATTTTGATAGTTTTTTTTTTTAACCAAAAACCAATAAATATTAGAGGAGATTGTAATGTTTAATTTGATTTAAATATCACATTTTTACATGTATCAAAACATCACACATTGTCTCCACTAGTGTATAGAATTTTAAAGATTTTATATATCATTTAAGAAATAAATTTAAGCCGGGTGGCGGCGGCGGCGGCTGTGGCACACGCCTTTAATCTCAGCACTCTGGAGGCAGAGCCAGGCAGATCTCTGTGAGTTCGAGGTCAGCCTGGACTACCAAGTGACTTCCTGGAAAAGGCGCAAAGCTACACAGAGAAACCCTGTCTCATAAAACCAAAAAAAAAAAAAAAAAAGAAAAAGAAAAAAAATTTAAAAAGAATAAAGTCATAGGGAGAAAATTATATCTCATTCATTAGAATATGTAAGTCTAAAAATATGGATGCTATCAACTGTTGGCAGGTATTTATAATATTCAGAGCTCCTATACTGTTGGTAGGAATGTAAACTAACCATTTTATAACACAATGTGAAATTTTGTTATAAAATTAAAGATGTATTTACTCTGTGTCCAGATACCTCTTTTACAGGTATTTACTAAAGGTCAATTAAAACACATGAAACAGAAAGTTTTATGTTTGAATGTTAATCAGCTGGAAAAAATCTTAAAGCTGAATGTGTCTATAGCCGGAAGTTTCTCTGGTGTCACCTGGCCCTGCAGGCTGGACAAATCTCTCCCACCCGCGGTCCCCCAGCTGCTTATGAAATAATCACTCAGAGGCTTAATATTAATTACAAACTGTACGGCCTGTGGCTCCAGCTTCTTGCTAACCAGCTCTTATAACTTAACTCAACCCATTTTTATTAATCTCTGTATCACCATGTTTCCCGAGGCTTTACTTGTGTCCCATTACATGTTGTTCCTTGGATGGCTGGATGGTGAGCTGGTGTCTACCCCAACTCCACTCTTCTCTCCCTATCTCTGCTTGCACTTCCCTCCTGCCTCTAAGCTGCCTTGCCATAGGCCAAAGTGGCTTTATTTATTAGCCAATGGGAGTAACATATATTCACAGTGTACAGAAAGACATCCTGCAGCATGTGTCAGATGTTGAATAGGAAATAAATAAGGATCATTATCATGTGGCCATATCCTCTGAATTGGAATGCTGCCTCCTGGGGGCAGTCTCCTTATCACTAAAGAAGCAAATGAAATCTTTATGTCTCAGGAAATGAACAAAGCTTAGAAATGTAAGGAAGTTTCATAAACTTAGAGAAAGCCACAAAGCATTTCCAGTTAGATGTGCAGTGTAGGGTACAGGGTAAAGGAGACTTGCCTACTACCTTAGTACCTAAGCTCCTGAGATAAAACCCTGGTGAGTCATTGCTCGTGCTGGGGTGGCTTTGATGGTGAAGCTGTCAGAGTCATCCATGCTATTATTAGGAATCCTTTTGCTTTCCTCTTGTAAATAATCCCATTAAGCTCACGAGGTTACTAACTAGGCTTGAATATAATTGTTTCTTTGTCATCGGTGCCTTATCTAAGGTGGCTAGTTTACATCTCACCAAGAAAACTCCCACAACATGGTGTGGCTGGACTAGAGATGGACAGAATCATGACATGCAGCTCAGTCTGATCTGGGTGAGGGGAGGGCATTTTAAGGCAATCTCAGTGTGGCTATCTATCCTCATATGTTATGGGATGGCATGCTGCAATTGTAGTTGTATGACCCTTGAAATGTGTAATGTGAAATGTGAAATGTGTAATGAGACACCAAAGCCCAGGTATCTGAGAATGGGACATTTTGGGGGCAATCCTCATCTATGCAGTATAGGTTACAATGCCTCTTTGATGAATGGGATTACCAGGAAAGTACTGGATGGATTAGAGAACATACTAAAGCCATGACAGTTATCATGTATGTGAAAGGATCATAAGCAGGCTATAGTGTCAGGTTTCATGACCTTTGTTGTAGGCATTAATAATGCAACTGAAGCTCAGCTTGGTTCATGGCAGGGAGACAACCTTACCTACATAAGTGTGGGACTACAACAGAAAATAAAATGATGTGGACAAACGCCTCTAATTGTCAGGAAGAGGGTAAAATCAGAGGATGACAGAAAAGTTGTTTTCCATTTGTTAAGGCTAGCTGGGGCAATAGAAATAAAGTACAAATTGTAACTGAGCTAAACAGCCCTATCCTGGCATCTAAAAGCAAGAGACCCACAGAACAAATAGAAAGGGAGGCAGAAGAGTTATAAGTAATAGAAGTTACCCTTCATGTCTGGTTTTTAATACACAGGAGGGGAGAATCCATGATTCAGAATGCTTACAGGAATTTTAATAGCGGCCTACTGGAAGACATTATGACAATAAGGGAATCATCAATATTTGGAGTGACTGCATTATGGAAGACTTTTAAATGAGTAAAAAAGACTCTTACCTCCTGGTTCATGAGGCTCTAGGACATGAGGATAGATGTGTGAGGCTGTGCAACTGGAGAAACTGAGTAAGAACTCTCGGAATAAATTCAACATAACCTGAGGCAAATGGGAGAAATCAGCCCCTGATGGACTAGCTCATAGGAACAGTTAAGGTCATCTTCTCTTAGCTGATGTCATCATGACTATGAGAGAATGGAGGACAAGAGAGGAAAGGAAGTTATTATTATGGAGAACTGTATATGAGAGAGGTGGTATTTGAATACCCAGTTCACTGAGATGAGTAGAACTGTGTTTACCAGAGACTTAGGAAAGACCTTGATTCATCAGGAGCCCTGGGTATGTATAGGGCTTTAGTGATTTAGCTGAAGCCCATGTTGGTTATAAACCTTATGCAACAGGAAAAGCTCAAGGGGATCTGAATTACTTTGACTGGCTTGTACACTGGGTTTATAAAAGAGCAAAAGAAATCAAGGGGGAATGAGAGAGAAGGACATTTCTCAAGGGGATCAAGCCAGATCACAAGAAGGCAGTAGGGTAAGATTTGTGCTGAACTGGAGCTCCTAGGGAAAAAGTGGCACAGCCCCAAATGTTGAGATTGTAAGCTTCTGGAACCATCAAAACCTGAGCAGCAGCTAATGGAAGAAAAGATTAAACTTGTCACCGGTGTTACCCCCTTAGCGTTTCCAGTGTAAAGCATACCAGGCATGCTAACTGTTCACTTAGCCTGGAACTCTTTCAATAGCTGCCTACATCCACTCGAAAGGAAAGGGTCACAGTGCTGGCCCGGGGCCTGTCAGAACTGAGGAGCCAGCTCCAGTGGTAGGCATGGCAGGCTAGAGTGTGATCCTTGGTCCTGAAGGAAGGGAATGCTTCACAGCTAGCCCTGCTGAGACTAACAGTGGTAGAGACAGATGTTGCAATGACATTGTGATGGTACAATGGGACATTATGATGCCATAGGGGAAATGTAATCACACAACATAGGTGTTTGCATAATGGAAAATTGTGATGGCACAATGGAGCATTTGAAAGCAATATTGAGAACTGCGATGTCATAATGGATCTGTGACGTCATGCTACAGTATTGTGAAGGCAAAATTATTAAGAATTTTGAGGGAGCCGGGCGGTGGTGGCGCACGCCTTTAATCCCAGCACTCGGGAGGCAGAGCCAGGCGGATCTCTGTGAGTTCGAGGCCAGCCTGGGCTACCAAGTGAGTTCCAGGAAAGGCGCAAAGCTACACAGAGAAACCCTGTCTCGAAAAACCACAAAAAAAAAAAAGAATTTTGAGGGAATAAAGAAGCATTACAATATTACAGTTGAGCTATGCTATCATAACTCAGAATTATGTTAATACGTGGAGCATTGTGATACCATTGTGTACCATGTGAGGATACAATGGGCCTGTGACATTGCACAATGGAGCACTGTTATGTAAAATGTAACATTGTGACTGGACAATGTAGCATTGTGATGTCCCAGTCAAGAATTCTGTAAGTATAATGGAATATAGTGTTAGCAAAATTGAACATTGTGATGTCATGTGCAGGATTGTGAGTGGAGTGGATTACTGTGATGTCCCAGTGATAGCTGTAATGCTAGAGAAGAATATTGGGATTGTGCAATAGAGAGTATTGTGTAGTCCCAGAGAAGCTGTGATATCACATGCAGCACTGTGTCAAGCAGTGGAGCAATGTGATGACACAATGCAATGTTGTGATGGCAAATCGAGCATTGTGAAGTCATAATGACTGTGGTGAAGATACAAAGGAGATTATGGAGTTAAAACATAATTTTGTAATTTTAGTTTTGTGTGTGTGTGTGTGTGTGTGTGTGTGTGTGTGTGTGTGTGGTTTGAATGAAAATTTTCCCCCTTAGGCTCATGTATGTGAGTCCTAGTAACTTGGTGCCAGCTAGTGTCTCTGTTTGTAAGGCTATAGAACACTTCAGAGATGTAGTTTTGTTGAAGAATGTGCCCTAGAGGCAGTGTTTGCAGTTTTATAGCCTCACCCCCTTTACTGTTCTCTCTCTTCTTCCTCTGTGAGAATGGAATGTGATCAGCCAGCTTCCTAAGCCAGTTTCCATGCCATCCTTTTTTCTAATATCATGGACTCTCCCTCTGCAACTGTAATCCAAAGTAAATCCTTTCTCCCTTAGGCTGCTTTTGGTCATAGTATTTTATTTCAGCAACAGAAGTAACTAAGACAGAAATCAGTACCAGAAGAAATAGGTTGATGCCATGAAGAAGTTAGCATGTTGGTTGATGAATATGAAAGCCTTTGGCAGTTTGGCCTTCTGAAGCAATTGAATGCTGTCAGCAGAACTTAAGGAACCATGCTAGTAGTGTGCTGGAAAACAATAGTGCTGAAAGTGATGTTAACAATGGAGTGTCACTCACGACATTTCAGGGTGGAACAAGAACACTATTAGCAACTGTGACATTTTGGCAAAGAATCTTGCTACATTTTGCCTATATCTTAGGAACCAGTCTGAAAATAAATTAAAAGTAATGGGTTAAAATTTTGGCAGATGAAATCTCAAGGCATAATAATTATTGAAGTCTGTGGCAAGGTTATTGTTGATTATCCTTACACAGATTTCCAATGTAAAGAAACAACAGAAGAAATTAAAAACTCTGAATCTTGGAGAGTAAAAGCTCACTAGGAAGCTCAATGCTTCAGTCATCATGTACTGAAAACGGGCTATAACTATGAATGAGATTAGGTCTGTTGAAGAAAATCCTCTTGATCTGCATTGAAAGGATAGCAAAGGTACCCTAGGGCAGGACACCACTTGGGTAAATCTTCAGTTTGTGAAAGAAAAAAAGTCCCATAGGGATTTCCTACTCTCAGAAAGCAGCTACTCACAAAACCTGATGCTAATATGGTCTAAAAGAACAAGGGTCTATTGCAAGTCAATGAGAGAACTTAGGTGTATTGTTCACAGGGCACTGTCTTTGGAGGCATGAAAGATGCAAGACTGAGTGGGTTGTGGATTCTTCCTCTGTGGCTTCTGAGAGCTTCTGAGGCCTGACAACAGGAGTTAAGATCAGAGTCTCTTCAAGGATGTCTAGAGATAAAAGTTGTGGGGATGAAGCTTGGGTTGTGGTGGAGAGTCCAAGATGCTCAAGATACTGCAGTCATGAGACATCTACCATGGTAAGTTGCATATAGGGCATGAAATTAGCCCTAGAGGGACATGCATGTTACAGGCAACAAATAAGAAAGAGAGCCATCTAAACCTCTTGAAGCTGGAGCTCTAGATATCAGACATGAAGCTACAATGGTTTGGAGTCTGCCCTGCTGGGTTTCAGTCTTGCTTTTGTCCAGTCTTTCCCTACTCCTCTCTCTTCCATCCTTTCTGGAATGAGAATGTATATTCTGTGCTATTGTGTTATGAAAAGAAGACATTTTAAAACTAAAATTCTTTATAGGAGTTCACAATTAAGACTATGCCTTAAGTCTCAGAAGAGACTTTGTATATTTAAACAGTATCGGGTCTGTTAAAGACTACAGGAACATTTGAAATTGAAGTAGTTGCAACTTGTATAATGAGATGGCTGTGAGGTTTTGGGGGGTCTGGGGCCTAATGCATTGATCTTAATAAAAAAAATCCCCAATGGGCACATTTGAACACTTTTTTTTAAAAAATCCCTAGTTAGTGGTGCTATTTAGGGATGTTATAGCATTTTTAGGAGATTCAGCCTTGCTAGAGAAAATGTGTTTGGGGCGTGCTTTGAGGTTTCATAGTCTTACTCCAACTTGTTCTTTTCTCTTCTGCTGTGTGATCAGCCAGCTTCCTACCTCTGCCTCCCTGACATTCTTTCCCTGCCATCATGGATTCTCCCTCTGGAAGTGTAAACTAAAAGAAACACTTTTTTTCTTAAGTTGATTTAGGTATGTTATATCCACAGAAAATTAAAGCAGTGTTAGTAGGGATGAGGCTATGTACATGAGTACATATCTGCAAAGGCCATACTCATTGATCTTCTGAAGCTGGCATTACAGGTGGTTATGAGCCAACCCATGTGGTTACTGGAAACTGAACTTAGATTATTTACAAGAGGAGTATGTGCTCTTAACTCATGAGCTATCTCTCTAGTGTTATATGTCACTTTGTGATAATACACTGAAACATTGTGATATCACAGTTGGTCATATTTATGTCACAGTGGCATATTTTGTAATGGATACTGGAGAGCTGTGGTGTTAAAGAGAAGTTGTTATATTACAATGAAGAATTGTGTTGGTAAAGCAGTTCATTGTGATGTCATAATGGAATACCACAAAGACAAAATGAACCATTATGATGAGTAAATGATATATTATGAGGGCATAGTGTGATGTTAAATGAAAACATGACAAGAGAATTGAATGTTATAGCATCATATTAGAGTATTGTGGTACAATGGAGCTATAAAGTCATAATTTATAAATGTGATTACACAATGGAGTGTTGCTGTCTAAAGTTGAACATTGTTATGGTAAAAAAGATTATTATGATGTCACAAAGGAGCATTATGAAGGACTTTGGGAACTTATGATAGATAACATAGGCAGTCCTATGATGTCACAGTGGAGCATTGTGATGTGAGAGTGAATATTATGATTTCACAATTGAGCACTGTTTACCACAATGGAGAATTGTAGTACAGTGGAGCATTGTATTTGCATAATGAAGCATTATGATAGAACAATGCAAATGCAAAGCTGACCATTCTTACATAATATGGAGGAATTGTGTCTCAATGCAGCTAGATGTGGACCCAATGGAGTTTTATGATTTCAAAATGAGAACTGTGATGATACAATCGAGATTTGAGGTCACAGTACACTGATGTTCTTGCATAGTGGAATATTATTGTCTAAATATTGAGTATTGTGATGGAAAAGTTGAGCTTTTAGTGGAACAATGAATAATTGTAATGGCACAATGGAGCTGTGATTCCTAAAGGCAAGATTGTGTTAGTGAAATGGAGTGTTACAATGTCACATTGGAAAGCTATTATGTCACATGAAGCATTTGGTAACAGAACATAACACTGTCATGTGATAATGAGCATTCTGATGTTGCAATGGAGTGTTCTGTCATGACAATGAAGCAATGTGATGTCACAGTAAAGCCTTGTTCCTTCTCAATGGAGTCTTGTGGTCCCAGAGTGCAACACTGTGCTGTTACAATACAGTGTGGTGAAAGCAAAATCGAGTATTTTGATGTCTCAATGGAGGTAAAACCTGTGTTAGAGCTGGTGGGTTTTTCTGTGGCACAGTGACTTGATGATCAACAATAGGTGGAGAAAAATAAAAATTTATATCGTAACCTAAAGATCATGGAATCTCACAGAAAAGGGAAGGAGAAATATAAAAACCAGAGGAAGTAGTGGAGTGTTGTATAGCTATTTCTTTGAACTGAAACACTCTTCTAGAGGGAGCTTCCTTAGGACTCAAGCTTATATAAGATTTAACACTTATATAAGGTGTATATATCTTAAAATTCGAGAAGTAAATGATGTGTGTTGTGTGTGTGTGTGTGTGTGTGTGTGTACATGGTTCAGAAAGAAATAAAACAAACTTTTCAGAAAGCTCCTGAAATTATAAGATACTCAAAACTCTCCAATATTATGTAAACAGTAGCAATTGCTATGAAAGGAGACTCTTCAGATCTGCCTACATTTTGTACAGCGAGTTGGAGCAGTGCAGCTATTGTCAATCACTACCTGGACTGAAGTGGGCTTTATGTCTTTGAGTCACTCATGCTTGTGGTGATGTACATGATAAATGTCCCTCACAGGTTACCACTACGATAAGATGCTCATCCATCTAGAAACTGGAAGCCCAAATAAACTTTTCCTTCATAAATTTCCTTGATCATGGTGTTTCATCACAGCAGCAGAAACGTGACTAATATAGAAAAGCTGGTATCAAAAATTGGGACATTGCTGCAATGAACCTGACCATGCTGTCCTTCACAAGAATGAGGGAGACTTTGGAACATTGACCTACAAAACCAGAAGAGTGCTATAAGCAGAGCTTAAATGGCTGTTCTAGTACAAACTTGGAAGAGAATGGCTCTGAGAGCAGTTGTGGACTGTGGAGGTCAAATCAAGAGGCTTCAAAGGAGAATAATATTAGCAGCTGGGCTAGAGGCATTTCATGTACATTTTGGCCAAGAATCTGGCTGCATTCTTCCCTTGCCCTAAGATCATGCATGAGACTAAGTTAAATAGTAATGGACTGATTTCCTTGACTAAGGATGTTTAAATATAGTATAACGTTGAATCTGTGTCATGGTTGTTTGTGATAATAGTTATTCATCTCTACAACAATGAAAGAGATAAAGCAGAGCAGAAAGAAATATGAAAATGTCCAATTTGTAGAGAAAAAGCATAGCAGGAAACTTGATTTTGCAGCCAAGGCATGGGCTGAAAGAGATGCTATGATTGTTAAGATGAGTGCTATTAAGAAGCAGTCTTCTCTGACTAGAATAAAGGGAAGGGTGCTCTCAGGGAAAGACCCCATTTAGCTTAGCTTCCCAATTAGAGCCTAAAGGACATTTCTGCTCTTAGAAAGCTACACTGACCAAAAGCAAGAATGCAAGTGTCCATCTCAAGCTGGCATCTGAACTTTGTAGTGTGGTCCATGTGGTGCTGCCTTTAGAGGCATAAAAGGTATACAAATGAAAGAGTCATGGGATCTCCTGTGGTATCAGAGAGCTTCTGATTCAGACAGGTTATGGCAAGGTAGTTCCTACATCAAGGCTCTGAGGAGCATTCGTGAAGCATTAAAAGTCTAGCTTAAGTTGCATTGGAGATCAGAAGATGCTGGAGATGCCAATGTCATGAGATGTCTCCAAAGGAGACCTGCATGCAGGGAGTGAAAACAGAGGAGGATGTATACTGCGGGCAGCAAAGCTGTAAGGGTGGAGCCACCTGAGCCCTTTAACAGCAGATACAGAACTACAGCATTTGGTGTTGGTACCTCTGGGTTTTAGTCTTGCTATGAACCAGTATTTCCTCACTATAATTCCATTCCTGATTTTTGAATAATAATGTGTATTCTGTATCATTACATGTTGGAAGTATGAATTTTTTTTATTTTATTGGAGGTTGTGGGATGACTCAGCCCTAGAAGGCTTGAGGGCTAGCCATTTCAAGCCAATGATAGGATACTTCCTGAGAACCAGCCTGGGTTGGCTTAAAGGCCTTAGCAACAGCAGCTGAGACATGATCTGAGATGACCTGGACCAATGAGAGGCAGTCATGTCACACCAACAGATTGATATTCAATGGATTTTTCCCCCTGGGGCCTGAGCTTGTTTCAATATCCTCCCATAGTCTGTGTCATTGACTCTGTGCCTACTTGTCTCCCTGCCACAGGAGGTTACTCAAAGGGACTTTGAACTTTGAAACAGTTTTGAAACCATAAAAGATTATGGGACTTTTGAATTTGAAGTAAATGCATTTTGTATTATGATATGGCCATGAGGCCTGTGTGGGTCAGAGAGTGAATGGGGTAGTTTAAATGATAAATGTTGCCCATAGGTTCTGGTATCTGTACACTTGGTTCCCAGTTGGTAGTGGAAGGCTTATGCAGGGTAGCCTTGCTGGAGGAAGGCTGCCACTAGGTGCAGGCTATGGAGGTTTAAAGCCTCACCCCACTTTCAGTTCACTCTCTCTGCACTGTGCTTGCCGTCAAGGATGTAAACACTCAGCTTCTTTCTCTTGTCCCCATGCGTGCTGCTGGCGGCCATGCTTTCCTGCCATGACGGATGCTTATCTCTCTGGAACTATAAGAACAATTAACCTCATTCATCAGTAGGTTGCCTTGGTCATGGTGCTTTATCGCAGTAACAGAAAAGTAAGTAATACAATGATTTTTTTTTTTTTTGTAAGTAACCCCTCACCTACCTACCTGGAAGTAACACCAATAGATTTAGAGTAGACTTAGGTGGAATGGTTCCTTTGGTCTGTTTTAGTGCCATATCTGGAGTGAACTTTGCATCCCCCCAGAAAAATATACCAGTTAGAAAGGAGACAAATAATGATAGATATAAACATTAATTTTTTTCTGAGTAAGTATTCCAACACAAAAGACCATATCCTACTTGATTCTGCATATCTGAACCTCTATAATGGTAAAACTCAGATAAGAACAGAGCAGAACAAAGGCAGCCAATGGTTGAGAGCTCAGAGAAGGCAACGGCTGTGAAGGCAAAGAGTGAAGACTTCCAAATCCAGAGGAGTCAGATGATTTCACTGTAATAGTGGGCACATGAATGATTGTCTGTAATTATCAGATTTTCTCAAAGCAAGTGCTTAAATGGGGGGGGTTATTGTATATAAATAAATTTAATTGAAATTTTGAGATTCACCATTTCGAGTCATTGGGAAATGCATGGGATATATAGTCCATATTCCTGGACATGTGCTGCTTCAAAACTGTAGTCTTGTCTCTTTGTCTCAGATTTGATGTTCTTAGAATAATTGAAAACCTATGAATTTCTGAATTTAACCAGTAGAGTGCTCCTCTTCTCAGGTTTTTAAAAGCTGAACAGCTGGTGCCCATCTCTGGCTGACGAAGAGTCGGGTTGATTCTCTTCCAATTTTAAAGCAGTTAATTTTAAGCAGCTTTTGCCAGACATTAGAAAACCTGCTATAAAGAACTGTATTTTCCTGCTTCTGTTTCCTATTCACATATTTCTCTTTCTCTAACTTTTTAAGTTCCCCAAGACTTCCTTGAGATTTTTAAGTTTTTATAGAAAATTTTTGCAGACATAGAAAACAACATTTTAGTACAAGTTACTTTTCTGCCTCTGCAATGAAAATCCATCAGCCTCAGACGTCTGCCAGGTATAATGCATTGTGCAAAGTGCTAGGGAAATGTGAAGTAATAAAAGGCAGATAGGCAAAATAAAGGATTCTTAAAGTTCCTGAAATTAAAGTACTTACACCTAAGATAGATTTTAATATGCATTTTGTAATGAAAACTCACTTTTAGAAAGAATATTCAGAAGCATCTTTTTAAAAACTTTTGAGCTCTCAACCTGCTTTGTGTTTTCTTCATGGGCTTTCTGCTTCTGCTTAACCTTAGGTGCTTCTCTCCACCGTCACCTCCTAACCTAGCTTTTCTTCATGTCTTGTTCTTTTTTCTGGGATACATATTCATTAGGCAGAAGGTAAGTGGACTAGAAGATGCTATTGTCTGGCACAAAGTAATCACCCATTGCATACTTGTGCTTGGGCAAGTCACACAGGCAATTACGAGCCCAGGTATACACAGGTATAACTTGTCTCTGATATGTTTCTTCTGGGAAATGCCTATATGATAAGAAATAACGTTAAGGTTAGAGGTTCATCTTTTATTATTTTTCTTGGAACAAACTTACAAACTTGAACCTGCCCCCACTGATTTAGAAGGGCTCCAGTCTTTGTTGGAATAATGTTAGCTAGCACAGAATAGTCTGTCAGTATTTAGAAATTTTGAGATATTTTTAAAAACTGTATTTCTAGCTTTTTTTTAAATGTGCATTGTTGTCTTGAAAACAATGCCCTCTTTGGATATGCAGACATTCAAATCCTCCCCTGCATTTGATCTTTTTCAAAGACTGCATCCTAAGAATGAGACTCACTAATGTCTGCCAGGTATTGTTTAACCGTTTATGCACCAAATTGCAGGGAAAAGTTTTATGCCTAGCATCCTGTCTCCACCTGTAAATAGAGTTCTGTGCCATGCTATGCTGCCTGAGGTTGAGGAGTGTTTGGAAGACAGACTTTTGCCGAGCTTCACTGAAGTCAGCTCCTACTTGGGTCAGACCCATGAGTACAAGCACGTGCCTACCTTACCCGAGAGTGACATAATCCCAAACTCATTTTTCCCTGTGGTGCACAAGTCTTTATCTGTGACACAGCAGTCATAGTCCTCCATCTGGAGAAGTAGCCCGATGATAAGCTTGCTGTCTAAGGTTGAGGAGCAGAAATGGTCCCTCTACCCTCCAAGTTGATGCTAAGCTTGGCTACATTTTAGTCTCATAGTTTCAAAGACCCGCACTATGTTAGAAATAGGGACTGTTTCTGGGCTGTCTGACTTTAAGCAAGAACCTGTGCGGTGCAAACTCCCTGAAGGCAAACAGGCTTAGACCTGATACTTGGTTTGTTCTGAAGGCTCTGTATGTGATCTTTGCCTGGATATGAGACTTCTACTTTTTATTTGGTCCTTAGTCTTATTTGTAGTGCGCCTGAGACTAGGCCCACTGAAAAAAATCCCAGTGTTGACTTCTGTGTTGTTTTCCTATCCTGCTGCCTATGTTTGGAGAAGGACCACATATGCTCTTTTTTTTCAGACCTAATGTTTGCAAAAATTCAGTCTTCAGGTATTGGCTTAGTGGTAGGAAGTTGTAGGGTGGTAGGGGCTGGCTCAACACTAGGTTCCACTATTGTGATGATATTGTGTCCTCCAATATATTGTGCACCCTAATAAACATATCTGGGGTCAGAGAACAGAACAGCCACTAGATAGACATAGAGGCCAGAAAATGGTGGCACATACACCTTTAATCCTAGCCTTGTGGAGGCAGAGATCCATCTGGATTGCTGTGAGTTCAAAACCACACTGGAAACAACCAGGCATGGTGACACACCTTTAATCCCAGGACTTGAGATCTCATGTCTTTCTTGGAAAAGACGCATGCCTTTAATCCCAGGAAGTGATGGCAGGAAGCAGAAAGGTATATAAGGCATGAGGACCAGGAACTAGAGGTCCTTTTAAGCTTTTAGGCTCTTTAAACTTTTAGGCTTTTAGCAGCAGTTCAGCTGAGATCCATTTAGACGAGGACTCAGAGGCTTCCAGTTTGAGGAAACAGGATCAGCTGAGAAGTTGGCGAGGTGAGGTTGGATGTAGCTTGTTCTGTTTCTCTGATCTTTCAGCATTCACCCCAATACCTGACCCCGGGTTTGTTTTTTACTAATAAGACCTTTTAAGATTTGTGTTACACACTATCATGGGCCTTTTACTAGATTTTAAGTCTAAGGCCTGGCAGAGTCTTCTGCACTGAGCAAGAGGTGTCTTTCTCCATGCTGGGTTGCTTGGTGTTATGGAGCTACGAGAGAAGTGATATAGGAATTTGGGTAAATTCAGAAGCAAGCACTATTTTTTCTCATCTCATTTCCTTTCCTCCTGTCCTGGTCATCTGATGCATGAGCAGCTGTTCAACGTTATATGCCTGTGGGGAACAATAGTGGGAAGGTCTTACTTACACATCATCTCACCTACCATCTTACTTTATGACATCCCTTCTGTTATTCTGTTGCTGACAAGGACACTTGATTTTACCAAAATATTAAGCAACCATAGTTATATTATTTTTATTATACTGGAAGAAGTACAAATATAATCATTTAGTGAAAATTAAAAAAATCAAAGAACGATTCTTTCATCCTATAAAAAAGAATGCAGGCAATTATTCATGACATTCTACTCAGTGACTCATGTCCTAATATGCAAAGTGAATTCTCTAGTTATTTAAAGAGGTTTAGTTACCCACTTTTACTGTGTTGTCATTGTGATCCTCTGAATACTACTCATTTTTATCAAATACCATGAGAACTAACATATATTCATCATGCAAAGCAATGAGTCTCACAATGGCATTTCTGTTCAACCAACTACTTCATATGTTTTGATCATTCATGCTCCCTTGCTGTACCCTCTCCTCTTCCAAAATAATCCTACTTCTATTTTAGGTCATGAATGTATGTGCATGTGTGTGTACATTCGGTATGTGTATATATATGCATGTATGTATAGGTCCAAATATGAAAGAAAATGTGTAATGATGTAATATTTATCTTTCTGTCTTTGGCTTGTTTCAACTAATATGATCGACAGTTCCATCTCTTTTCTTACAAATGACATAATTCCATTCTTTTTTATGGTTTGATAATAAAATTCCAATGGGTCTTTAAACCATAAACCATCTTTTCTTGTTTTTTACTTGTTGAATGACATCTAGGTTGATTCAGTACTTGGCTATTATGAATATGCACACACACACACACACACACACACACACACACACACACAACCAAAAAATAAAACACCAAAACACAACAACAACAACAAAACATGCAAGAAGTTTCTATAGTATGCTGACTTAATTCATGTCAGTATATTCTAAGGCTGTGATTGAACACAAACAATGCTGATGAATATGTGGGATACCAGGAACACTGCTGGTGGGAGTGTGAACTGCTATAGCCACTATGGAAGACAATATGGAGATGCCTCAAAAGACTAATAACGGATTGAGCTTTACTTTATGCTCATTTCTGTCTGATACTTCTGCCTCCAAACTTTCCTGTTTACTCTGATGTGACTGCAGTAATTGTGAACGTTGACCGGGATATTTGGTAACAGCTACACGACTGTCAGTCTTTCGCCCTTCTGAGCTCACCTGCAGCCGTCCTGGCAACCAAGGCATCCTATTCTTGGAGTGCTGAGCGTGCTTTGTTGCTTCCAAAAACTTCAGATACTTAGATAAAATGCTTGTAAATTGTATGTTCCTCTTCTCTGTCCCCTGTGTTTCTCCTACTCCCGTGCTGGTTTTTTGTTTTGTTTTGTTTTTTGTTTTTGTTTTTTTTTGTTGTTGTTGTTGGTGGTGGTTTGTTTGTTCTTTAGAATCTGGACCACTGGCTTTGAAGTGCTGGATGACTCTGTGTTTCCCTTATGGAGGCTTTTCTAGACAAATTTTCTATTTACTTTTTGCTTCTTTTCTTTTCCTCCCCAGCTTTCTTGTACAGCAGCTCCATTACTCATTTCTTTCTTTCTCTTTCAATTGTCTTGAAAGCATCTTGAAACAAAGAGAAAATGAAAAATCTCACAGCTCTATGATTGCTATTTCAGTACTCAGAAACATGAAAATTTAATGATGAGTGCCAAACTTTTACAAGTGAGTATTTTTATTCAGTGCACCTTAATATCTTGATGCTGTGTCTTCAAATGTATGAATAAAATAGTTGCTTTCGATAATGGCATTTAGAATCAAAGATTATAAATTACCTTCTGGTCATAAATATCAAATCCATAATCAGCAATAAAGCTGTATTCCTTAATTACTTTGCTTTTACCATCTGCCAAGAATACATTAAAGAATGTAGTAAACAAAAAGAGTGAGCTGTAAGCCCTGACTGGAATTCTAGTGAAACACCCCATAGGAGTTCTTTCTTCCAGTAAATGACACATTACTGCAGTGTAAGATTGGAGGGAAGGCGAAATAAAGGTAACTGTCAAGAAAGATTGAGAGGCAAATGCAAGATGGGTACGAGGCAAACTGCTTTCAAGCTGTCTTAAATTTAACTCTTGGTTGGGTTTTAACACATCATTGATGTTGTCCCCACTCTCAGTACACAATTACGCTTGAATAAAATGGCATTTTTCATGATAACCTGATAGATTTTGAAACGTAAGTAGCTTTACATAAGAAAAGCAAGATATAAAACTCTGGGCAAAATTTCAAAGAAGTAACTGTTGGGTTTGAAAGTCTGATGCATTTGAGCCTGAAAATTGTTTTCTCTGCTTGGGCAGCATACTGTTTTCTATCAGTTTGAAGCACATGGGATGTTCAAGTTGGAAGGATCTTGGAAATCATCTAATCCAAGGATTCATTATACAGATGAGTGAATTAAAATAAAGATTATGGGAAGTGTAAAGATGAATACACGGCCTGTCTCTGATGATTCAATTGTTTCACATTATTGAAGCTGTTAAAGGATGAGACTAAGCCAAGGGGATAATAAACCAGCCAACTGATGAACAAACAAAAACCCTACTGATAACTGATAGGACTTTGAATTAAAAAAGAGAAAACATAATAAAGGCTGCATTTATTCAAATGAAAATCATATGAGCCATGGCAGAGGTTGTTATGACTTCAGACAGCTGCCAAGATTGAAAGGAAAACTGGCAACTACTCTAAATAAAAAAAATAAATTAAATTAAAAAAATGTTCATTCAGGCTAAATGGCTTCTGAAGGACAACTTAGCATTGGATAGTATGGTTATTAGCATTAAACATTTGAACTTTACTATCAATGACTTAAATGACAGAGCTTTAAGAAAATTTGAAGTATGGAATAACAGCTTCCTAATATTATAGCACTATTTTAAAAAGTAGAAATAGGCAATATTTTCAGATTGAGTTAGAATGTCAATGGATTTTTTTATTAGTAGAACTTCATATTCAAATATTTGCTTTGGCTTGATATTTTGTTACTAGGTTTTGCTGGTAAAATCTATTCAGGTTGACTGGAAAGTTGTCAGTGAGGAAAGTGCTTGTTGCATAACCATGAGGACATGGTTTGGGTTACCAGCTCCTATGAAAAGGCAGAGGTATGCTTCTGAAAACCTAGCAGGGGTGTGGTGAAGGGGGAAGAAGAGCAGGAGAGTCTAGGGTCTCCATATTTCCCAGTCCAGTCAAAACAGGGAACTACAGGCTCAGTAAGAAACCTTGTATCAAAAAATGAAGTAAAGAGTGATAGAGAAAGACGCCTGACACTGATGAATGCATCTGCAAACACAAGTGCACAAATGCATACACAAGCCCACAAAATTAAAGTAAGTAAATGATCTGGGGCAAAAATGCTATTTTGACAAAGACGTATTTTAACACTGGGAAGATGAAGATAACAAGAGATAGTGTTAAAATAAACTTCAGTGTGAGCCATGAATAAATGAAATGCACAGGATAATAAAATAAATAAAAACAGATTATAATATGTATATATACATATAGTTTATTAATTGAGCAGTGAAAAAACCCATAGTAGTTATAGTCTGAGTTATAAGAAAACCCTGTTTAAATCAGTTCTAGAGAATTATTTATTATACCCATGAATTTAGTTTGGAGTCAATGATTTTATTGAGTATATAGCAAGCAAAAACAAAACAATAAATACTGAGTAGTAGATGAACGCATCAGAGAAATGGCGTGACTTTATCAAATCAGGCACTCATAACATCCATCCGAGATGACTAGAGTAGACCAATCGAGAGAGCAGACAAAAGGTGGCATCATCAAATCATGGGCTTATTAACATTCAGCAGCAAAGGACTGGGTAAGGTTAGGCAGTCAGGTGGGATCCCTACCGAGCTTCTGCTCCATGGATGAAATTTTCACAACTGTGCTTCCAGCTTCCCTTTCCCACGGAAGACATGTTTATGTCATGAGATAAGAATTAGTAATACCTGTTGGGAATTCTTTTCTTCTGGGGATTCTCAAGGGCAAACAGTTCTTTTTCACCCCTAACTGCTTCTTGTTTGTTCTCCCCTTATTGAGCCAGAGGACCAGCCCAGCCTGACATTTGATGTAAACATCCTTGGGTCTGAAGTGTGGAAACAAACCCCCACTTCTAGAGCTGGCTTCTCATTCAGGGGAAACAGCACGTGACAAGTTATCAATACAAAGTACATTGCACCTAGTTAAGAAACAGACAGAATTTCAGCATTTGACAAACTACCAATGCTGCGGTGTGTCTGGGTAGTAGAGGAAAGCAAGGACTTCAGGAACATCCCTGTGCCATTCCTATTTAGCCTCATGTTGGCCATGTGATGGTGGTCATACAGCTTTAAACATCTGAGATTCAGCTTTCAGTTTCTGTCTTAATGGTAATTGCCACAAAGCATATAAATGGCCAAAAGTGAGGCAGGAACAAATGCAGTGTCTTCATCTTTGAGCCCCTAACTGAGGAAAACTCATGAGTTAAAGTCAGGGCGTTGGCTGATTTATCAAGGTTAGAGACCAAAGGAAGGAAAGGCAGTTGAGAAAGACAATAATTGAACTGGAAAATATATTCCTTTGTCCCTTTCCCTAAGTAAGTATTATAAAGGAGACATGGGAAATGTTAAGTCCAGCTGAAGGTCTAAACTAAAATGCTCACACTGGAGTTGTGCCAGCCAACTCAGCCAGGTACTAAAGAGCGTCTAAGTCTTAAAGTCTAAGAGGATCTGATCATGTCTAAGGATTACAGGTTATTGATAAAGAAGGTAGGAAACCATTTTGTCTATGATTATATAAGCCCACTAATTTATAATGCTTGATGAGAAACATAAACTAACTTAATGGCATAGTGCTTGTAGACAATAGTGATGCAATCTCATTTTAATATTTATGAATTTTAGCTGATTTTCTTTTTACTATATTTTGTGATGAAAATGTCAAGATATGAATGTGTGAACACACATGAAAATGAAATGGAGTCTGATAATTCATGGACAAACACACCAGAAGAACAGCATCAGTGAAGGGTGATGACTAGAATTAGACACAGTTGGAATACAGTCTATGATTTTTCCATTTGGGGAGATATTTGTCTAATAATTTCATAGTTTTAGGACTCGGTTTTCTTGTCTATAAAGTGAGGCTACAAACATGACTCAGTTGGCATGGGAAACATGGAAAGCAGTAAGTAGTGATCTCAGCGTTTAAGTTATCCCTCTTCAAAGTTACGACTGACTATAGGAAGGAAAGATGCGACCTTGTAGAGAGGGAAAGTGTTAAGAGATAGAAAGACAGAGATGAAGGTAAGTGGGAAGGAGCAATGAACAGAAAGAAATAATAAGCTTATCAGAACTAATTTTGTGTTTAAGTTTAACTAAGGATCTCTGTGGACATTGCATGTTGCATGAGTTAAATGGCATAAAAAATTTCTCTTTCTTTTGAATTTAATTCCTGTAAGATATGTTTAGTGGATATTGAGAGATTTCAGAAGTGCATTCCTGAAACTGATGGAGAAAATAGAAGCTGGCCACTGTCATATCCTGCCCATCAGTTTCTTTCTGCGGATTTTTAAATAAAATTATCTTGCAAAGGAATTTGATAATAAGTAAAATAATTTATTTGCCAGCTGAAATCCAAAATAGAATTTAAAATTAAGACTTAATTCTGTACTGGTGCCAAAGTGATTGAAATACAGTGTCCTTAAAATGTGTCACTGAGGATGTTTTGTTGGTGATAGACAACAAAAGGATGAGTCAGAGGATACAAAAAGGTGCCAGTTTGTGCATATTTGACATGAAATTCAAGAAATTTTAGGTTTCTCTTTTAGAAATATTTGTGTACATTTCAGTACTTCTTGCCTTCCACCTCCATATCTCAGGAAGAAACTCTGGAACATAAATGATTTTATATGTTTTTTTTTTGTGTGTGTGTTGTTTAAAGACTTTGGCCCAGAGAAAAATTCCCAAATTTGACACAGACATATGAATATATAATATATATATATTCATATATATATTACATATACATATTACATATGTATAACACACACACACACACACACATATATATATATATATATATATATATATATATATATATATATAATTTTGCTTTAAAATTCATCATGGACTAAACAATAGATAAATATGAAGGTGGTTCCAGCCATATGGGACACACTTCCTCTTCAACTATTTGTTGGGACCTTTCTCTAAATACTATCTACCAGGAGGTCATGGGAGGTAGTGCTCAGGGCATCTTTTGAAGCTAGGTTCTTAGGTAGCACAATCTAACATGTATCAAAATTCCAGATTCTTAAAGAAAACCCCTTTATCACATATCTTGTTTTCTGTAGAAAAAGTATAGATACATGAAGATTATCCTAAGAATGTCAGGGTATGTTGGAAACACTCCCCAGATCTAGGTCTTCAAACACCAGAGGATGGCTAATTTTGCAAGTGTGTCTTCCTAACGATGCATGTAGCCTCAGTCTTCCTGTCTTAGCATTGTTTTAGCAAAGGTTGTTCAAAGAATATCTTGGGGAAAATGAAAAATTAATCTATAACAATAATTTATTCCAGAAATGATAATTTACTAGCAAAAAGTCAGACAATTTGAGAAATTTTTTTTCTTTAACATTTACCTTTTGTTATCCATTTAATTTTGTCATCAGAGACTGTTACTTGTCTGAGATAAAATATGAAGAAATTATTATTTTATTACAATATTTTTTTCTGATTAAAACATTGATTTTCTTTCCCAACATTTCCAACAATTTTCTACTCAGTATTTTGCTTAGGTTGTTACTTATAGGACTGGCTTCCTTTTAAAAGATGTCTTGTAATTTTATGCCCATTGTTAAAAGTCCCTATTATATTCCATTTCCTTCTCTACAATTATTTTCTGAGCCATGCATTTAGAAATTAATTTCCTCTATCTTCAGTTACATTTCTTCTTATTTATATTTCTTAATCCTCTTGGCACTCCTTAAATCACTTTAAGATGTGGAACCTCCTCAGACTTTAAACAGCTACTGAGCTTTTAAAACCTCTTGCTTGAGGCCTCCTCTTGACTTCCCTGAACTGTTTCAGGTGCTCATTTGAGGCAGGCCTGAGTTCCCTCCAGGGATTTGGTGTACTCAACCAGCTTCTTCTCCATGTCTCTCCTGGTACCTGGATAAAGCACTGTTACTCCAGGCTTGGAGTTAGTCTAGGATAATAATGCATAGACATAACTTTCAGCTCCTACAGTGCAAACTAGAAACATTACCCACCTTGATGAACCTAGCAAACTACCCTCTATCCTTACCAGCTGACTCAGTCACTCCTTAAACTCACCATGTTTACTTCTCCTGTTTCTTTCATTAGATACTTATTTTGGAGAAAAGGAAGTTGCGTGACTTGAAAATAAGCTATAAAAAGCTAAGTGCTTTATCATACATTCCCTATCAATAATATTGTCTTGTAATCATAGTACTGCTATCACACTTAAAAATATCAAATCCCATATCATGGAGTCCCCAGAACATTCTAAATTTCCCCCAAGTCTCCCCAGTGTGTCTTTTATCTCTATTTTCTATAATCAAGTTTCCAATCAAGGGTCATATATGAACTTGGTTATTCATCTCTAGCACATCTCAATCTGTAACAGTCACCTTAACATTTATAATACCATAGATGGGCTTTTTGATGGAACAAGGCCAATTTCATTCCATCTCTTTAATTTGTATGTTCTTTTCTCACAAGCTCATCTTATTCTCCATATTTCCTATATACTCAAATTTAAATGTAAGCTTATATCTTAATCAGGTTGAATATTTATACAAGAATATATAAACGTCAAAGTTGTGGTTCCATCTTTATCATATCAGAAGACACCTAACACTACAACATCTCATAACCGGTGATATGCCCAATTGCTTAGAGAATGGAGATATCATCTGGCCATTTCTTTGGTGACGGATTTTCTTTTTTGCAATGAACCAATTATTGTGGAACAACACTTAGGTGCCATTATATATATATTTCACCTCCTATACCTGTTAGTTTTAGAGCACAAAGGTGATTTTTTTTACTTGATTTATTTAATTATTTTACTGGTAGCTACAAAACAGAGATTTTTCAAATTTTATCTTTACTCTAAAATCTGTTAGTTTTAATTCTAGAAAAAAGTTTACTCTTATTGAAAGGTATATGATTGCTACAACAATGTCTTTTATTCTTGTTTATTATTGTTTTATTGTTGTTATCCTTAGTTGGTTGTTTGAATTAGTTATTCAAGAAGTTGAATAACAATTATTTATTGTTCAAAAGTTATGTCTTTAATATTTTTCTTCTTAAAAACAGTCTTAGATGGGTTAATTTTGAAATATGTGAAGAACACGTGTGTTTACAGGGAACTTTCCAGAAAAATGTTATCTTTGTTATCTGAGATATTAAAACATTATTGTATAAAATTCTAGTGAAGGCCTGGAGAGATGACTCAGTGGTTAGAAGTACAAGATACTCAGAGGATCCAGGTTCAATTCCCAGTACCCAAATGGCAACTTAAAATGTTTCTAAATATAGTCCCAGGGGATGCAATACACTCTTCTAGCCCATGTAGGTACTAGGTATGTGTAGGTGCACAGACGTATGTGCAGACAAAATTCCCATACAAACTAAGAGAGAGAGAGAGGAGAGAGAGAGAGAGAGAGAGAGAGAGAGAGAGAGAGAGAGAGAGAGAGAGAGAGATTTAATTGAAATGTCTGTGGTCCAGCTAGTCATATAATGGCTATCTACTAACAGGCTGTCTAAGAATCCAGTAATTGTTCAGTCCAATGAGGCTAGATGTCTTGGCTGTTCTTCAGAATATGCTAGAAGTCCAGAGATGTAGGCTCTAATGCTAGTGGAGGAATAGATTTGCTACCAAGAGCTAGAATATGCAAGCAGGCAAAGAGAGCAAGTTTCCTTCTTTGATGCCCTTTATATAGGCTGCCAGCAGAAGGAATGGCCCAGATTAAAGTTAGATCTTCTCACCTCAAAAGACATGGATTAGCACTTCAAGTGATTTTATTAAGAAAAACAAACAAACAAACAAACAAAAAACAACCACAGCTCTCACAGGTGTGCCAAGCTGCTTGAGTGTATATCCTCCATAGGGCTTTGTACACTTATGTGTGTAGTGCTTGTTCATTGCAGAATAGGGCACCAGATTCCCTGGAGCTGGAACTACAGATGTTTGTGAGCTGTCCACTGTCAGCCCTGGGAAATGAACTCTGGTCCTCTGCAAGAACAGTACTTCCCAGACATAGATGTGGCATCTCTCCAGCCCCACAAAGGTGTTGTTAATCATATGTCACTAACATAAACTAATTCCCTATGCTCTTGAAGGAATAACAATACAGATGTTATAAGCATAAGCAATTGCCATGTTGTTGGTTTGGCAACAGTCCATATTCACTGGAAACAGAGTTGAGGGAAAATTCCTGATAGATTTTGCCTTGAGTTCTAAAAGTGACTTTCTCAATATAGAGTCCCATTTTAACATTTATGAAGTTGAGAGTCACACTGTATCAGTGGGAGTCACATTGTATCACTGCAGGTCCCACTTTATCACTGGGATTCATACTAATTCACTGAAAAGTCACACTGTATTATTGGGAGTCACACTATTATCACTGTGGGATACACTGTTTCATTGGAAATCACAATATTATCACTGGAGGTCACACTGCATTTCTGGGGGGGAGTCACACTCTATCATTAGAGATCACACTATATCACTAGGATTCACATTATTATCACTGTGGGACATTGTATCACTGGAAATCACACTATTATCACTGGAGTTCACACTATATACTGCAGTCACACTGCATCACTGGGAGTCACACTGTATCACTTGGGGTCACACTGTATCACTGTGAGTCACATTGTACCATGGGGATCCACACTGTACCACTGAAAAGTCACAATGTATCACTGTGGGTCACACTGTATCACTAGGAGCCACACTATTACCACTGTGTGACACTGTATCACTGGGAGTCACTGGAGTTAATACTGTATCACTGTAAAGTCACATTGTGTCACTTTGAAGTCACACTGTATCACTGGGGTCATAGTGCCTCACTGGAACTTTGTGCAGCTCTTCTAAGGGGCTTTAAAACAGATTTTGTCTTTCTAAAGAACATCTTAAAATTTGATCATTTTTCATTCTGTGTCTGAGCAGAGGCACAGTGGAAGAGATACTTACATCAGGAACTTTGGAAGGGAGACATTCATAACATTTCAGGTGGGATCAGTTACAGTGGCAGGTGTCAGTGAACCTGCCAGCCTGCTGAGTCTGGAGTAATTGTTGCTTGCCTAAGGCTTCCCTAGTTCCTTTGGTGATAGATATTGACAGGGAGGAAGAGACTTGTAAAGAATTTCCTTGCTGATTTATGGACATCCCAAATGGTGCCTGTGTAATTCTCTGTGTGTTTCAGGGGTGTGATGTATTTTCACGTCACAGTCTGCTTACCTTGTGTTCACAATTGTGCCACTTTCTCCCCAAAGACCAATGCATCTGAGGAGTAAGAGAGACTGATGTTCTGCTCTGAGGAGGCTGCTCATAAACGATCCTTCAGAGTCACAACAGAGCATAAATGAGTGCTTTCAGGGGCCTGTGAGGAAGCAGTATCTATGGAGACTTGGTTCTTTCAAGTCTGCTTTAACTTACATTTGCAGAGCACTGACCTAGGGACTGGCTTAGAGATGGCTCTTCCCTGACAGAACAACAGCTTTCTTCAATCCAGGAAAAACACAGGCCACCGTTTCCTAAGAGTGTAGCAGTGAGCCTCATTAGTGTTCATTGGATATTTTAATGAAACAGATAATAAAAAGCATGTGTGTTTGGAGGTGGTTCAAATGGGACATAGAATTTATCGTAGTTTTTCTGAGTGAGACGAGGAGTGGAGGCCAGTAGAGAAGTAAAAAAAAACTAGTAACACATGTAAGATCTAGTTATTAGAACAAATAGACTTTCAAAACTCTTGACAATAAGTAATAGAGCATTGACCAAATAAGGCAAAGTTAGGTAATTATTCCATTTCTTATAGACTGTTCAAGTACAAACATTAGAACACTTATTCCATAGAGCTCTCGGCCTTCCCCACCCCCAACAATGGAATCATAAAGCAGAAGAGGATGTGATATAGACTGAGAAGTGTTTAATAAACAAGGCTAAACAGTATCATTTGCTTCACATTTTTGGTTATACGTCTATAAATTTTACCATTTAATTATAGACACCTCTCTGTGCTTTTACTCCTTCTTATTTTTAACCATCCTGAAATTTATGTGGGGCAAAGGCCCATGTGTGACATCAGCTGGATACTGAAGCATTACATCATAGGCAAACATTTCTGACTTGGAGTCTAGTGAATATTGGTTCTCATCCTGTTGAAGCCTTAGCAGAAGAGATCCTTGTACATACAGGCTTTAGCAATGTACCACAGCTAGAAAGTCCAGACATGAGCTTATCCTCAAGCTCAGCCACTGCCATCCCATTTGCCAGCCACACCTTGTGTTCTGGGAGCTGGGCTCAGTTGTCATCAAAGCAGAAACTTGTGGTTACTGCCCCATGAGGATTTGGAATGCTAATACAGAAGTAATTAGTAATTTAGTTCAACTAAATTGCCACAGTGGTAGGTCTCCCAGTGACTGAAGTATGAGGCATTTCCCTCTGTTCTTGTCTAGATTTTCTTATGCTCTACTAAAGCACATGCCGAGGTCACAGGGAAGGTCAGTGAACAATAGCTAGAGATGCTTGGTACTTGCCTTGTGCTAAAACATCCTGGCACTCACTTTCTTAATAAAATGCAATTATAAGTAGCTTTCTGTCTCTACTGGAAGGTCTAGAATAGCTGACCTATTTTGATTTTTCTGCATTCACTTTCATATAGCATTGAGTTAGCAAAGCTATGTCGTGAGTTTTGTATTTGTATTGTGTTCTCATCTCTTCATGCTCCTCTCACAGCTCAACAAGTGCTCTCGTGTCTTTTGTGATTCTTTCCTGTTTCCTTGGACTTGGGAGCTAACCAGTGCGCATGAGTTTGAATGCTTAAGGAAAAGATCAAGGTGAGCACTGGATTTTAGGGTTAGACTAGGTAAAAGTTAAACTATATAAAAACACACCGAGACTAGAAACTGAGCTAAAACAATTACCAAAGTGTTGGATTTCTGAGCCTGGGAATCTGTTCATCATGACTCAAGCCCCACTCTCCTGCAGGGTACTTAGCTGGGGCATTTCTCTTTACCTGGAGATATGGAATCCTAATAATGTGGCCTGGAGGCTCTGGTGTTGCTCCCTCCCAGAAGAAGTCTAGCCTAGGTGAGAGGCACATAGACAAGAAGAAAAGCACGGTCTGAAGTTCATAGATGACCAGGATGTTAAAAGTCTAAGACTGCCATTTACAATCCTGAGAAAATCTCAGTAATAAATAGAAACTAATATCCTAATGCCTCCTCTAAAAGTGGCTTTGAACACATTGAAATTCTTAAAAATAGCCTGAATTTATTCTTGTATCATGGTACTATACATTAAAATGCTACTACCAAAAGTAAACTTTTTTCCTGGGGAGGTTTGCAAGCGAGATAATAGTCCTCAGTAAATCTTAATAGATGAACAGAATTCTAGTATAGGAGTTTCTAAGAAGAGGAATTATTCCAAGGAAAGCATTAAACATGGCAGCTTGAAATACTTTACCAAACAGTAGGTGATTCAAATCATCCCTGTAGCTTTCATTTTAAAAATCAAAATATATCTTTTCCTTTCTCTCTCCTCCCTCCAACCATTCCCCTGCCCTCTACTCAGATCTGTGGCTTCTTTTTCTTTAGTTAGTAATGTTACATTTGCATACACAGATGTAAATGCATAAATATATAAGTAGAACCTGTGGAGCCTATCTATTATTATATAATGTGATTTCAGGGCTGACCTTGATATTGAATAACTAATCAAGGGAAGACTAATTCTCCTTGGTGAAGACTAATTCTCCCTCTCTCAGCTGTCATTAGTTTCCTGTAATTCTTTGTCTTGAGATGGGGCCCTGTCACATTTTTCAGCATTAGCATGTCCATTGGTGTCTTACTTACATAGCCATATTATTGAGACATCACCGGTATTTCTTCCCTGTTATTTTTAGGAGACACAACAACCTCAAAGCAGACTTTCTGGTCATCTGGCTCCCACTGAGGATCCCAAGCCTTAGATGCAAGGGTTATATTACAGAAGTACCAGATTTCTGGTACCAGACCTGTTTCCCACCATTTTTTTTCCTTTACAAAACAAAATTTTCATTCATGTTACATACCAACCACAATTCCGCTGCTGCCCATCCCTTCTCCTGCTCCCCCTCCCATTTCTTCCCCCCCAAAACACCCCCCTCATCCACTCCTCCAAAAGGGTAAGGCCTCCCACGAGGAGTCAACAAAGCCTGTTACATTCAGCTGAGGCAGGACTAAGCCCTCTCCGCTGCGTCAAGGCTGAGCAAGGTGTTCCACCATAGGAAATGGGCTCCAAAAAGCCAGCTCATGTACCAGGGATAGATCGTGATCCCTCTGCTAGGGGACCCTCAAACAGACCAAGCCACACAACTGACTCTCACATGCAGAGGGTCTGGTTTGGTCTCATGCAGGTTCCACAGCTGTTTGCCTAGTTTTTGTGAGTTCCATGAGCTTGGTTCAATTGTCTCTGTAGAGAGAGCAATGAAAGAGATATATTGATAGAGGGAACCATTATAGGATTAGGTAGAAACCTAGTGCTGTGGAAATTCCCAGGGATTCACAAGGATGACCCCAACTTAGACTACTAGCAGTAGTGAAGAGGGTGCCTGAGCTGGCCTACCCTGGTAATCAGATTGGTGAATGCCCTAACTGTCATGGAAGAGCTTTGTCCAGTAACTGATGGAAGCAGATGCAGAGATCCACAGCCAAGCACCAGGCTGAGCTCCAGCAGTCCAGTCGAACAGAGGGAGGAGGGTTTCTATGAGCAGGAGGCATCAAGATCATGATGTTTCCCATCTTTTCAGTGTACCCCAAATCCAATTTTGCAATGCATGCTTTTAAAGGATGGCCTCATCTGGCATGAGAACGCACTGTAGAAGCGGGGATGGAAGCCGGGACACTGGCTGGGATGAAGCTGAAGTGGGCCAGTCTGAAGAGGAGGCAGCAGTGAGAGACAAGGCGCAGAGGCAGGAGTGGGGCCGGAAGCCCTGTTAGGAAAACTGCCAAGCACTTCATCTACAGTCTTCATCCGCAGGCAGCAGGGACTCAGCTGGCCCCTGGAAGGGCTGCTGTGGGATTCTCACCATCGGTGTCTCATCTCAACATTCATCATGGCTTTCAGAGGGGTCCACCTGGGATGTGTTGATGACTCCCGGACCTTCAGTTTTCATATCTGGACCCTGAGGTGTCACCTAGGGATGTGGAAAATGTGACACTGACTACTGGATCCCACGTGTTTCCTCAATGGGTAAATAAATAAATATCCATTCCTAGACTCTGGCCAGGGAAGCATGTAGGCTAACTGCAAATCTTCACCTTACCCCTTCTCCTCCAAACCCAATTCCCAAGTTTCACCCCAGCTCTGTGGCAGACCAGCTGCTGCAGCATCCTTGCCTTTCCAGTCCCCATCTCCAGTGGATACCACACATCTCCTCCAACCTTCCTCTCCACTCATCCTGTTATCCTAGCCCCCAGCTGCGGGGATGTATTGTGTCCCCCAATATATTATGCACCCTAATAAAGCTTATCTGGAGATCAGAGGGAAAAAAGCCAGCCACTATATTAAACATAGAAGTCAGGTGATGGTAGCACACACTTTACATCCTAGCATTCGGGAGGCAGAAATCCATCCAGATCTTTGTGAGTTCAATGCCACACTGGGAACAAAGCCAAGCATGGTGGCCCATGCCTTTAATCTCAGCACTAACCATAGAGGTCTGGGGGTCTGTACAGACAGGCAGGAAGTGATGTAGCTAGGCGGAGAGAGGAAGTGAGGTGGCAGAGCAGAGAAGGCATATAGGCATGAGTATACAGGAAGTAGTTCTCTCTTGGCCTGAGATTTCCTAGGGTAAGAACTTGTGGCTGTGGCTTGTTCTGTTCCTCTGACCTCTCAGCTTTCACGCAGTAACTAGCTCCAGGATTTTTATGAATAAGACCATTTAGCAATTCATCTTACACATGACCCTAACAATTCAACTGGGAAACTCCTATGGCTTCAACTTTCAGCAAAGTATCTGGATGCAAAATTAATTCACAAAAATCAGTAACCCTCCTATACACAAATGACATATGGACTAGTTAGAAATCAGTGAAAAAAAATCGTTCACAATAGCAGCAGATAATATCAGTGATCTTGGAATAAATCCTAGCAAAGGGTGAAAGACTTGTATTATAAAAACTTTAAGATAATAAAGAAAAAAAAACTGAAGAAGATAACACAAGATAGAAAGATTTCTCATGGTCATTGATGGGTAGGATTAATTTAGTAAACAAGGCCACCCTATCTTAAAACAATGTATTTCTTCAATGCAACTTGCATCAAAATTCCAACAAATTCTTCACAGATCTTGAAAGGACGATTTTCAGCTGCAGTATGGAAACAAATAACAACCTCGGGAAGCTGAAACAAACGACTGCAATTTCAAGTTGTACTACAGAGCTACAGCAATAAAAACAGCATGGTACTGGCAGAATTGGAGAAAGGCACATGGATCAGTGGAATCAAATTGAAGTCCAAGACATAAATGCACACACCAACAAATAGCTGATTTTTAATAAAGAAGCCAGAAATAGACACTGGACAAAACTACAGAATCTTCAACAAATGGTGGTGGTCAAACTGGATGACTGCTATGGAAGAATCCACATAGATTCATACTTATTACCCTGCACAAAGCTCAACTCCAAGCACCATAACATATAACCCAACACACTGAACCTGATAGAGGAGAAAGTGTAGAATAGCCTTGAATGCACTGGCACAGGCAAAACTTTTCTGAACAGAATAGCATTACCACAGGTACTAACATCAACAATAAATGGGACCTTATGAAACTGAGATGCTTTTGCATGACAAAGGACACTGTTATTCAGACAATGCAGTAGCCTTCAAAATGGGAAAAGATTTTTTTTATCAACTATATATCTGATAGAGGGCTAATATTCAAAATATGTAAGAAATTCAAAGAAGTAGATAACAAGAAAACAAATAAATCATTTAAAAATGAGGTACATATATAAATGGAATACTCAATAGAGGAAACTCAAATGTCTGACAAACACTTAAATGTTAAATAACCTCAGTTATCGGGAAATGGAAATCAACACAACTTTGAAATTCCATCATACACCACTAAGAATGGCTCAGGTCAGTAAAACAAGTGACAGCCCAGGCAGGTGAGATTGTGCAGTGAGAGAAACACTCATCCATGGCTGGTGGGACTGTAAACATGTACGGACACTAAGGAAATTTGTGTGATAATTCCTCAGGAAAATGGGAATCAATCTACCTCAAGATCCATCTATACCTTTCTTGAGCATATTTCCAAATGACTCTTCATCCTACCACAGGGACACTTGCACAACTATGTTTATTGCTAATATATTAATAATATTCAGAAACTGGAAACAACCTAGATGTCCCTCACCAGAAGAATGGATAAAGAAAATATGTTACATTTACACAATGGAATATCACTCAGCTGTTTAAAAAATGAAATCATTAAGTTCACATTTAAATGACTGGAACTTTAAAAAATGATCCAGAGTGAGGTAACTCGTATCCTGAAAGAAAAAAGTTATAGTGTATTCACTTATATGTGGATATTAGCTGTTAAATCAATGGTTAAAACCAAACTCCAGTCTATATAACCACAGAAGTTAGATGTAGAGTAAGGGACTTGGAGGGACAGATAGATCTTGTTAGGAAAGGGAAATAGAATAGATGTTTACGGATGAATGTGGTGGAGACTGGAATGGGAGATGAAGTATGGAGGGTGAGAAGGTGGAATAAGGAGGGAATATGGGAGAGACAGCTAAAATGAGTGGACATTTGAGGGATGGTATGAAAACCTAAAATATGTATATATATGAAACCAATCTAAATGAAATTGTCAAATTATGGGCGAGACAGAGCCCCAACTCAGCATCTGTTGTTACCAGGATTGGCTTACATCTACTTGATTTTTTTGCCAATGAGTTATCCTGGAAACTCTCAAACAACCCGGCTGTTGCCAAGACTATATGTTCTTCTCCACAAACTGACAGCAGAACCTCATTGCTGAAGACACCTACAGCACACTGAACATGGAGAAACTGAGCTGGTGCCTACATGAAATCTCTAGTTGTTAGCATCTTTGGTATAGGAAGGTACTCTGTGGGCTACCAAAAGAGAAATGAAAACAACCCAGCCACAAACCCTTCGATCTAAAACGGTGTCCTCCCTGCAAGATATGCTAATGCCTCTGTGGCAAAAATTGTGTGTGAGCAACCAACTAAGCAACGTCTGCTTTGACTTAAGGCCCGCTCTACAAGAAGGACCTCGTACCCGCACTGCCCGCGTGACTAAGAACCTGAGACTAGATAGCCCAGGAACCTAGAGGAAAAACAAATACTACCGTTCTACTAAAAAAGCATAGCAATAAAATGACTCCTAATGACATTCCACTACACTCATAGGCCAGTTCCTTGCTCATCAATCATCAGAGAAACTTCCTTCTGAAGCAGGTGGGAGAAAACACAGAGTCCCAGAGTCAGACAATGAGCAGAGTGTATGAGATCTAGGCACACTCAGCCCTACATAGGATGTCTTCATCAAATCTTCCCCTTAGAGTTCAGGGAATCCTGCCAAAGAGGAGGTCGAAAGAGTCAAGAGCCAAAGATTCTGGAGGACATGAAGGACACAAGGCCTAATCAACAGCATCGAAGCACATATGAGCTCACAAGCGTGGGAGGCCCACATGGGTCTGCACCAGATGGGGTCCTAGAGCGCAAGAAGAAGTGGACACAATGCTTCTAACCCTAGCACAGAAGCAATCTCCAATTAGTAACCACATGCAAATGAAAATTTAGGTTTCCTCAAGGAGTCTCTGTTGGTTAAATCGGTGCTGCTTGTGGCTGGCCAGTGGCAGCCGTCCTGATGGAAGAGTGCTGGTCAGAAGAATCACAAGCCATGGCTACCTTTCTAGAGCTTTATTGGGAGAGAGAAGGAGGGAGAGAGAGAGAGAGAGAGAGAGAGAGAGAGAGAGAGAGAGAGAGACGGAAGGGGAAGAGAGAGCAGAAAGAAGAAAAGGGCGCACAGAGGGCCCACCCGCTTTTTAAGCTGGACTCCATCACAGACTGGTGACGTAATTAAGGACAGAATCCTTACAGTTTCAATTTTATCTTATTTAATTTAATTTAATTTAATTTAATTTATATGTTTATAATTTTTAAATTTGTTCCTGTCTTATTATATCTATATATTCATATTGTATTTTATTTCTTAGAAATCTGTTTGATTTCAATGAGAGGAAGAAAGTGAGTAGATCTATCTAGATGGGAGGAGAGGAGGAACTGGGAAGAGCAGAGGGAAGGGAAACTGTAATAAGAATATATTATGTGAGAAAAAACATTTTTTCAATAAAATGAAAAAGCTCACAAGGAGTAACAATCATCTTTAAAAGAAATATCACTCATTGAGGAGCTTTGCTCACAACTGTCAACTTAAAATTATTTAATAAATCACCTTTAATTGTCATCCCCCAAAATAAAATGACATGAGACCCATCTTCTGATTTAGCTTCTACACGGGCCTTAAGATGTTCCTACTCAGGCTTCAGAGTTGCACCGTGAGAATGTTTTCCAGGTTTTCCTGTGTACAGATGTCCTAGTCTTCAAGCCTTCTTAGATGACATGTAAAAGCAAAAAGTAAAACAATAAAAAAATTGAAAGAAAAGAAAAAAATGAGCATATATGCAATTGTACATATTTCCTATTTTTTGTTTTCTTTGTTTTGCTGTGTACATTATTATTCCTTGGTTTCATGGAATGATTTAAAAATAACTATTTTTAAAAAAGCAAAAAAAGACAGATTTGGTGGCACAGCCTGTCAGTACCTCAGGGCAAAGACAGGATAATCAATGATTCTAGAACAGTTTTGGCTATGCTGTAATACTAGCAAAATGCTATATAAAAAAGAAATATGTAAAACAATATGAAATATAAAACAGCTATAAAATACATAAAAGTCAAGTTTACTACTAAATATGCTGGTGGTAAGTTCCCAAGTATTCTGTTTAGTATAATTGGCCTGAATGGACCAATTAGGTATTTGGCATAGCACAATCATTTAAAAGATGATATCACATTCTTGCTGATTCCTAGTAGTAGTGTTGTCAGTTGGATGTTTGAAAAGCCAAGACTTGCTGCTTGGAAACTCACATACCAGGAAGACGTTGACACTGCATTGATGGTGGGCTTGAGAAGAGCAGTAGCAGGATGTTGTCAGTGACTCTTAGTGATGCAGGTAGACCAGTGAGCTGGGAGGGGGTGCAGCTGTTGAGGAATGTGGCAGGGCTGCACACTGAGGTCAAGAGGCTCAGTGGGGCTGGGGACTTTAACAGTTTCTAGCTGTATGTGGGAAGCTACTTAAGCTCCCTCTTCCTAAGTTTCCTCACCACAAAACTGAGTACAGACACCCAGAAGGAACAGAAAAATGTTCTCACAGTGTATCATTGGTCCTTACGGTTGGTGTTTCACCATAACTTTATTAGACAAACAAACAAACAAAAACAAACAAATTTGAACCTAGAATTGAGAAAAAACTTAAGAGGGGGTGGAACTACATATTTTGGAACACAGTAATGGTCACATGACTGTAAAGCCCATTTATTTTGACTACAGGTATTCCATATTATAAGTCACAATATATTTTTCTTTCTTTGTTTTTATCCTTCTCTCATACATTTCACTTTGACTGAAGTTTCTCCTCCCTCCACTCCTCCCAGTCCACTCCCAACACCTCCACTCTCTTCCAGATCCACTCCTCCTCTGTTTCCCTTCAGAAAAGAGCAGGCCTCCCAGGTGTATCACCTGAACACAGCATAGCAAGTTACAGTAAGACTAGGCACAAACCCTCATCTCAAGGCTGGGCAAGGCAACTCACTAGGAGGAAAAGGCTCCGAAGCACAAGCAAAAGAGTCAGAGACCGTGCCAATCCCACTGTTAGGAGTCCCACAAGAACACCAAACACAAAAAGACTATATATGCAGAGGATCTAGCATAAACCCATACAGTCTCTTAATACTTCAATTTCTATGAGCCCTATGAACCCTGCTTAACTGATGTCTGTGGGCAGTGTTTTCCTGGTGTTCTTGACCCTTCTGGCTCCTACAATCCTTCCTCCCCATCTTCTGCAGGGTTCCCTGAGCTCTGCTTAATATTTGGCTCTGGGTCTTTGCATCTGTTCTCATCAGTTGCTGGATGATGCCTCTATGATGACAATTGGGCTAGATGCCCATTTGAGTGCCGTGGAATATCATTAGAAGTCATTCATTGGATTTATTTATTTGTTTGCTTATTTTTGCCAGTCCTGTTTGGTTCTACCCTATGTTTCTGGGCTATCTAGCCTCGGGTTCTGTCCATCCATGCAGTGTCAGGTATAAGCTCCCTATCTTGGCATGAGCCTCAAGTTAGACCAGTCATTACTTGGCCCCTCCCAGAACCTCTGGCCACCATTATCCCAGCACATTTCACTCAGAGTGGATAGATCAGAGGTTCTCAATCTCTGGGTCCCAAACTCTTTGTGGGGTAGAATAACCCTTTCACAAGGGTGACATATCAGATATCCTGCATATCAGATATTTACATAACTATTCATAACAGCATCAAAATTATAGTTATGAAGTACCATCAAAAATAATTTTATGGTTGGAGGTCACCACAACATTAGGAACTGTATTAAAAGGTCACCACAGTAAGAAGGTTGAGAAACACTGAGGTAAATAGTTGGCTACAATTTCATTATCTTAATATTATGAACCATAATACTACAGAGATTTATGGAAGTGTTCTGTGGTATGTTTGTGCAATTGGGAACAAACCTGGTGTGTGCCCAGACACTTTCCAAGAGCTTCCATGCAGCTCCTGTGCATATATTTTCCCTCTTCTCACCTCTAGCTGTTCCTTCTCTTGTGCTTTTTAACTATAATGAAAGGAATTTTGATCAGTGGACTCTAAATTAGAATCACAGACATAAAGAAGATGTAGTAGTTGAATACTTTTGTGACTGAGAGAACTGAATAGTGGGTTCAAATGGTATTTAGTTGAGAGGGGAGAGGAAAGTGTTAGCAGTCTTCCATGTGTCTAACGGTCATGTGACATTGCATTTAGAGCTATGCCTGGTAAATGGCCTTTTTTTTATGTTTTCATTGGTTTGGAAGTACTTTGATTTTTATCAAAGGTACTGAAGTGTCCCAGAGATGAACTTTTATCTCTCATATGATTAGGCTTTTGCTACTCTGAAGTTTTCCATATTTCTGTGACAAGTTCCTAATTTAACACAACAAGTTTCACCATTTCCATACTGTTAATGTATGTGTTGTTTAGTCAATATTTTTATATTAATTGTCCAACTCTGTTTTCTATATTTCAAGAAACTTCTGTTTAACTATGTATTTTATTAACAACATTTTATTCTATTTTCTTCTACATCAGCTTGAAGTTTTTGTGCTGTTTTGTTCCAATTCAAAATACCTACCTGACTTACAAAAATTCTATATAAATAATTTTATCCCTTCCTCGAGTAAAACCCTAAAATATTAATATTATTTACTCTAAGTCAATTTAAAGACATGCCACATATCATAATTCTCTGTAAACCTCATTCTCATGAAACATAATATGAGTATGTCATCCTATAAATGTGATTAATATTTAATCACATATTTTATTCACCCATTCCATTGTTCATCATTCTACTTATATCCCTCATTTCAACTAATATTATTTTTTTATTCTTCCTGAAAAATAGCCTGTGGCATTTCTTTTAGTGTAGCCTACTGATAATGTATTCTGTCAGGATTACTTTGTCTCAGTATGTCTTTGATTTTGATCTTTGTTTTTGAAAGACATTCTTCTTGGTAAAGAATTAAAGGTGTATTTATTTTTTCTTGAAGTTCCCATTTCATTAGTTTCTGGTTTCCACTGTTTTTGTTAAGAAGTCAGCTATAAATCTGATTTACACTCACTGCAGGTAATATGTAATTTTTTTTTTTTTTTGGTGGCTGTCTTTAAATTTTCATTTGGTTTTTCTCTTCGTTTTACCACACTGTGACTATACACGTGTCTCACATGTAGATAATACCTGTCTAATGGTCATCTATTTATCTACCATCTATGATCTATTATCTACCCATGTGCAATTCTTGTATGCCTTGGTGTTCATGGAACACACTTGAACTTGTGGATTCAGCTCCAGTATTTCATCTTCCTGCTGAAATCTCAGCCCTAGTTGGAAGTTCTACTCATCTCCTCCAGTCAGGTACTTTTAGGTGAAAATAACAGTGTTTGTCTCACTGAATTTTTATTTTCCCCAATGCCTTTCCCTAGAGTTCTTTACTGCATTCATGTGTTTCTGAAAGAAATAAAGACTAAAATCAATACACCTATTAAAAACACAGTGTGGTATTGTGAGATGAATGGTATTTTTTTCCTTTTAGGAAGAAGAATATAAATAAATTATAAGTTTTTTCTTTAAAATTTCCACAGATTCATAGTTTGACATAGTTTCAACATGTTGCTGGAAATGTATAAATACATAATGACTGGAAAAATTTCTCTGAATGCTAATAATTTTCTCTAAATTTCATTCTATATTATCTCAAAGGAAGCTTATATACATTGCAGAATTAATACCGAGTTCCAAAGTAACTTTTCAGGATATATTTTTCCTACTACCTTTTAAAAATTATGTCATTTCTTAGTTTGGAATTGAACTGATAACTACAATTTAATCAAATAGCTTAAAATAACTTATGGGAAAAATTCTTCAAAAACTTGTTTGCTAAATTTATAATTTTGTATCATTAGAAATTTATTTCTCACCTGCTACTTTCAGTAGCCACGAGTAACCTTTATTTATATTACATGTTGCCTCGAGATAATAAAGTTGTGTTTCTCGATAAATCAGTGGCAGTCTTGAGTAACTGCATCCAGTGCAATGTGATAGTGTGATGTGGTGTGACATCTGCCGTTCAGGTTTGCTTCTGTTTCTGTGCTCACAGTGAGACCTGTGTCTCAGTGCCATTGTGCTCTTCAACCAATTAGAAGAAAATCAGAGACAATTGTGATGTAAGGATTGACAGTGTGTACCTCTGTATTCGATTGCCTAGCAGGAAACACTCCATTGGGCTGAACTTGACACTGTGATGAAAGATTCTGATTTTGACGTTTATTCCCACTGGAGAAACACTTCATATAACTCAAAAAAAAAAAAACATTAAGTACTTAATGTTTTCTAAACTTGTTTTTTTTCTTTACAGTAAGTAAAACATTTGGCAGTTTATTGAACAGTTGATCTAGTATAATGCCTCAGGGAGGCCAAAATCTTACTAAAATGCTTAAAACTAATGACAGTTTACATCCTCAGTCAGGGCTCGGAATGATTATCAGGTACGAAAAATGGAAAATAACCACAAGAATGTGCAGAATAAAGGATTCAGGAAATATCAAAATTAGTCAACTTCAACTGTGAGCTTTAACCTTGAACTTTTTGTATAAAACTTTCTCATAGTGTAATTTTCTTTATTCTACAAACAAAAGAGTTAAGTAATTATTTAAATTTTTATTTTTTTTATATTTATGCATAAATATCTTGTTCATAACCAGATTTAGAAACTTTTTAAATAATTTAGAAACTTTAAAAATAATGTGTTAAAAATTTTGAGGAAAGTATAGTCATATGATTAGGTTGCATAATTTGCTTTCTAATAGGATACTATAGTTCTAGAAAGTTAGTATGTGACTCATGCTGGGGATGCCTTTCTGTATGCTCTGATTGTTTGATTGATTGATTGGTTGATAGATAAAATGCTGATTGGCCATTAGCCAGGCAAGAAGTATAGTATAGGCGGGATAAGCAGTGAGGAGAATTCTAAGAAGTGGAAGACTGAGTCAGGAGATGTCAGCCACCATGGGAAGCAAGATTTAAAGTACCAGTAAGCCACAAGCCATGTGGCAACTTACAGATTAATAGAAATGGGTTAATTTAAGATAAAGAACTAGATAGCAAGAAGCCTGCCATGGCCATACAGTTTATAAGTAATATAAGTCTCTGTGTGTTTACTTGGATCTGAGCAGCTGCGGGCCTGAGCAGGACTGGAGAAAACTCCAACTACAACTCATGAACTGTGTGTCTAAAAATTCATTTGCAACCTCAGCATTTGGAGTTAATTAAATAATTTGGTGGTATTAAGTTTCCACATAAAGTATTTAAAACTTTTTTGAAAGCATGTATTTATTAATTAATTTTTGTGTGTATGCAGTGGGGGCAACACATGTGCCATTGAGTACATGTAGATATCCCAGGGCAGCCTGCTAGAGTGGGTTCTGTCCTTTTATTATCTGAGTTTCACCAGTCTTGGCAGCAAGAACTTTCCCCACTGAACCACCTTGCAGGTCATCACATTCTGTTATATATCTTTTGAGTATATTCACAGTGCTAAATGGTTTTAGTTTAAATGTCAGCCTTTTTTTTTCCTGGAAAATGAGCTGTTTAAATATGTAAGTCATATACTTGTTCATTCATGAGCAATGATATAACTAGCATTTGGTTAATGCTCAATAAACAATGAATAAATGAACTAAAAAATAAGTTGTAGCTCAGGTCATAGTAGCCAATGGTTGCCCCATGAACATTTATAGCATTTCTCTTTAAAAGCAGGAAGCACAGGACTCTGTAACAACAGGAAAGAGGAAGAGGAAAGAATGATGGAAGGTAACTTGCCTCTGCTATCTTGGGTGCAGCACCACTATGAATATTGAAATACAGGTTGCTAATCTTTGCAAACATAAGCACTCTTTCTGTGTCCCTACCACGGTATCTTAGTAAGACACTGCTAGTTCCAACTTATTATAATACTTGAGAACTTTAACTTGTGTCAAGCTTCAAACAAGATTTGAAAGCATCAACTGTGCAAATTCTTCCATTTTTAGACTTTGAAATTGTATATATCTAACATTTATAGGAGACTCTCGGCAGTATTATAAAATTTACTATCACTTGTGTTTAAAACAAATTATGAATCCACAAATGCAAACATGAGTTTAAGCTTCACAAACACCTTTAGATTACAATAAACAGGCAATAAATTATACGGTAAGATTTATTTCTTGAAAATGCAAATGAATCCATCTGGAAAATATGATAAAATCCTAGTAATTTAATAGGAGAATGAAGCTTGGAAAGCAGTTGTGACTAAGTGTCGTCTCGGTGAAAAATGGTTGGTTCTGGATACTGAATTAAAAATAAATGTGCAAGTTCTGAGGAAAATGGCACATACTGGGATGCTGTGGAAGATTGGAAATGATCACAGGGGTATAGTTTCAGTTTGCATCACTAGTGCTGAGGAAGTTTGGGTCAACCAAGGGTAATGCACACTGGTTTGAAGATGATAACAGGAGCAAGCATGCCTCTGTGATAACTAACTTTGGAGAAAATGACAAAATAATAACATAGCTTAAATTACTTAAGTCAAATCAGTGAGAAATTATGGTTCTCTTTATTTCAAAGCAGGTTATATATCAAAACAGTAGAAGTAGCCACAAAAATGAAAATTCTCTGATGTTCTTTAAAAGCCCTAGGAAATATAGAAACAGGAGTTGTCTTACAACTAGATATACTACTTGATATTGTATGAAAATGCTATAAAACAGTTTATTGGTATGACTGCACACTTACCAGAGGGCACTGAAGAACTCTGTCTTCTGAAAAATATAAATAAAATTCAATTTAGGTGTGCAACATGGAAGTCTTCTCCTAAGTTTGCTTTAATGTATTTGTAACTTCCCAGCTCACCCTCTTCTCAATTGTCTTGATCATGGGTAGTTGTGCTTGCTGACCATTTTAATTGTTGCATTTTCTCTTAGTGAGCTTGAGCATTAATTAGCTATCATTTTTAGGAACTGACTTAATATTTTAAATAAAAATGTCATTGCAAAGTTTTCTATTTACATCTTTTATCTTTCTACAGAACTTCCCTTTTTTCCTGGACATGCAGGTGGAAATTTCTGTTAGGAAAGCATCATTCAAATTACCTTTAAGACACAGACATGCTAAACAAACTTGTAATTTTAAACACCCTGGAAGCAGAATATCCTGAAGCCTATTTACCTGGATGGAATATGAAACAGATTTATCAGTATTTATATGTATAGTCCTCTAATACACATACTCCCTGTATGTCAGATTTACAGAGTGATGTTGTTGGAAAGAAATTCCTTAGAGTTCTTACATAACCATGTAGTAAATAAACACAGTTTTAAAAGTTATTAGAAAAAATTCACCTACATAGCTTCAAGAAGCTAGATTTTACCATCCATTCTTTCTTATCATATATTTGGATCCATTTATTTTCAGATGCCCTAGCTCTTGACAATGACTCTCTCTGCTGACAATGAAAGGCACCAACGTGTACCACCCATCTTCGCCTGACATCTTTCAAGTAGTGCCTTGTTAATCCTGAAAATAGCAGGCTGTTTAAGACATTTCTAAGTTAATGGAGCTCTTAATGTTCTCAACAAGTGTTATTTATGTTCTCCAACATTTATCATTTCTTTTTGATGAAAACAGTAAAACTCCATTCCTCTAGTCTTTTGGGATGTGTATCCGTAGTTATCAGTAGTCATGCTACTTTGCTGTAGGACACAATAGCTTCTCCCTCCTTTCTGACTATGATCAGTCTCCACTGTGTGATCTCCCCATTCATCCCTCTCCCCTCCACCTTCCAGTGCCTGGTACCCTACACTGTGCTTTAATACTCCACACATGCTGCTGGGCCCCTCTGGGTCTCACTCATTTTTACCAACACTGACCCTTTGTAAACTTCCCTTGTGAAGAATCATTCGCTAAAATACAGGCCCAGGAAGTAGAATCTAAATTGTATAAATGTAAATACTTGAAATTGTTGTATGATAGAAAAATATATAACAACATATATGAATAGATGTGATTTTTGCTGCCATCCAATGAATATGTTTCAGCTTTTTACTTTCTTATCTTGTGATATGGGAGGTCTTCCTATTTCAACAAGAAGAGTTAAGAGACTAGCAAAGATTGGTGCTTTATAGGCTACAAAATAACTCATAACCATAATAAAATAACATTTCTATCTTGTTCTAAATGTAGCCTAATCATTAAATATAATTGGTTTTATCTTATGTTGGTTATGAATTATCATGTTGCATTCCATGAAATATCTACCTTTCTTTGTTAATCTCTCAAACCTTCTTCTTTGAAAAATAAGACTTGTTAATTAGCCCCTGCATTGTCAAGAAAGAGAGGAATTTCTCTTTAAGAATAAGGGGACAGGGTGGATTTCTCTACCTGATTGTTCTGTGAAAACTCTACAGTTTATGTTCTGAAGGTTATTTTTATTTTCTTTCCTTGCTCTGATCATCAGAAAGTATCTACAAGGTATCATTGAAAGATATTTATTTTAAAACTGTTCGTTTCACCTTTTGAAATCAAAGAGAAAACACAATCATAATGAATTCTAGAAAGCCTTTAATTTTATTAAATTAGTTTATCTTTAATTCTTCATTTCAATCATAGAGGAAATGAAGTGAATATAAGAATTGTTGAAATTGTATTTAAACACATTTACTTAATGATTGACTCATAATCTCCCCAGGGGAATACAACAGTTAAAAGTCAACCTTAATTTTAAGCAGTTACTCTGCAAGATTTCAGATCATTTAACCAAAGGGAAGTTTATGGATTGAAGATCTGAGACAATAAAAATTGAGGCTAATTAAAATATCTGACCAGGAGATGTGTCAAATACTTGAAGGCAGTAGTATGCTATTAAAGCACACTTCTGTGTACATGTCAGTGAATTTTGATATCATAGCTGTGTCCTCACATATACTGTAGGCATAAAAAATGTATATATTTTTTCATGCCACTTCTTCAGTCACAAGCCCCTCCAGGGCATGGCCAGATGGCAGGGATATTTTCATACCCAGAGGTCACTGTAGTTTTCACATAATAGGGGAGGTATAAGTGGCATATTCACAAGCACTAACGTTCTTAATCATACTGAGACAAATAGACACCGTCTCAAAGCCAGAATCAGATGGTCTGTGTTGTGAAAATGAAGTAAGGAAGAAAGAAAAACAAGCAGAAATCAGGGCAGATTTAATGAGTTGTCTCCTGTCAGGATCTCTGCTTATAGCAAGCACAGCAACAGTGATCAAAAGGCCTGCCACACTCACACAGCTCATCACCAGCAGAAGCGACCAGAATGTGTCCATTACCATGGTGACTTTTCAGGCGACGAGTGTTTGACAACTTGATTGGTTGTCGTTTTATACTTGGATTGCAAGTTGGAAAAGATTCTAAAGGAAAGAAAAAAAGAAAGTCTAGAAAGCCATCAGTGCCCTCTGAGTGTTGCGGAGGGAGAGGGGTCTTTATCAATGTGCTGTGAAGGTCGGCATTCATGTCCTGTGACAGTTTCAGGTTACCCTTTTCAAACAACCTCTCTTCGTTGTATTTACAGAGAGGGGTATGATATAGCGCATAAAGAATTAAACATAAAATTAAAAGTCACGTTGTTCCAGTGCTCATTTGAATGTCAGGGACATAAAGAAAACACCTTCCTGGAATGCAACCTGGAGTGCGCTTTCCTATAACAGACACACATCCAGCTAGGCTATCTGCGTTTTACTGTCTCCTAGTGTCAAAATGAGGCTGGGAGAAGAGGCCATTATGTAGGCCATTGAAAACTGATATAGTCCTACTACTTTCATACCTATTTTTCTAACTCTGAATTTGCAATTTTCCCTAAGGAAATACTCAGTTTATAAAGTCTTATGTTTTTCTCCATACAACTCTGTATTGCTATGAAGAGACTTATTTACTCTTTTTCACTTTTGAGAGGTTTCCACTGTCTTTTGCTCCTGGCCTCCATGTCCCCAGTTTTGAAAGTACAGAGGGAGGGAGACAGGATATGTCTTCACAGACAGCTACCTCATATTTGACCTCTAGATACCAGCAAAGAGTTCGAGGCCTGATCTGCAAATGTGCTGAACCTTCAAGCACATTCTGCCATTTCCAGGTTTGTTGTGATGAGTTTTATAAACAGTTTTATAAACTCAGAGGCTGAGTAATGGAAAGCCTATAGTTTTTCTAAACTAAGATTGTCCCTCAAACCTCCTTCATTGATATTTGGGATAGCCTGACTCCTTTATCTCAGTTTTGGTCTTGAAAGCAGTAGTGTTTTTATTGCCCTCCAAAGTCTTAGGATTTCATCAATATATGATAAATTAGACTTGAATTCTTAAGAAGGCATGCACATTTGGCCTATTTTGTTAAGATTCTCCAGAGGAATTGAATCAATACTGCTGCAACCTCCCCTTTGCAAACAGAGCTCCAGAAAGCTTGGTGACCTATGATTCAAAGACTGAGAACCAGAAAGCCAATGGGCAGATCCCAATCTAAATCTGAAATCCTGAGAGGAGGAGTTCTGAGGGCAAAACAAGATTAAAGTTCCAGTTTTCACAATCTGTGATAATGAAGACAATCCCATTTGCCACCATTGTGTTCGACTAAAGCCTCTCCACAGACTCCGTGATGCTCCTCCATGCTCATGGACATTTGTGATACTCTGTGAAGTGAGCTATCTGCTTTACTCAATGCATTAGTCAGAGTTCTTGAGAGATAGAATCAGAATGTATTTATTTGCATATAAACCACTCACTAACTGTTCTGGCTGTATTACATATAGCCCCTATAATTGCTATTCATAGAAAAGGTCTGAACTCTTTTTCTTAAGTCTTCCCTACCCCCAGCTACATGAACCACCCAGAACCTCCCAGACTTTGTCTTTAGAAACACCATTTTTTTTTCTATCTTGGTATAACCAAAATGCTAGTTCCTTTTTTTTTTCTTGATTGATTAAGAAAAAGCATTGACTATGTAGGGAATCTGCATTTAACCCAGCCTTTTCCTAGCCATAAAGTTAGATATGGTGTTCATATATTCCCCAGCTTTCCTGTATGCTCTGAGTTTTATTATTATTGTATTGTATCTTGTGTGGGAGAAGCTGAGTTTCTATACCAGCTTGGTCTGAGCCACAGCTCTGTTGATACAGCAAGATTTGACCTTTATTTTCATTTTCTTCCATCCTTTAGATATTAGTTTCATCTTTCTTGGGCTTTTCTAATACCATAATCCCTTTTCTTTGAAGGCTGTTATTGATATAAATGTTTTGGTTCATTGATTAACTTTCATAGACCAGTTGTTTATTCTACAGAAAAAAGTAGTTTTGGCAGTGGGTTATTATCAGTGATTTACTAAAAATCTGGTTAGCATTGAAGATTACATACACTTTAGGAAAAAAAAAAGTAAGTTCAGTGTATGACAAAATGCCATTCATTAAGTTTTAGCATTATTACCTTTTCCAGTGTGCAGATTAATAAAAATTAACTGGAGAAAATATATAACTGGATAGAGTTTGCTCAGTACAAATTGGATTGAAGTTTCATCACATGTGTGCAAACATATTGTGACAATTGTTAATTCCTTGTTCTGTTCTGATCCCATTTTTCATATCACTTGAAATATCTTCTCCACTTTTGAAGCCCTGGCATCAAAATGGCTTCATTGAATTATTTCTATTCATTGTGTTTTCAGGTTGTGGAGACTAGACTCCGCCGCCTTTGTTTGTTGCTGTAATTACAGTATTTTTAAACCCCATTGGCCTTAAAACAGAAGCTGAGCCAATAAACTTACCTCTTCTTTGCAGCAAAATATTCCTGAATCCTAACTTTGTTTCTTCCTGAAGTAACTTCTGTTCTCAACAGAACAAGGATTCTAATGTCATTCTCCACAGCCTCCCCAGTGATCCTCCCTGTCCAAGTTAAATTCTCGTTGTATTTTTAACCTCCTTCCTATTTCCATTTTCTCTGCTTTAAAATGTACTACAAGTCATTGCAAAAGTTAAACAATCAAATACAGAACTGTTCCTTGTGCCTCGTACATAGCTACAGTTGCTGTTTCACATGCGATGGCCTTTTCACCCCCACCCACCCACCCAGTTTAGATGCTGTGCAGCAATTCTACTTTCCTGGGTGTTTATACCCTTTGTTCTCTGTTACTTCATGCAGCCCTGCTTCCTTTTCTACTCTGCTGGTATCTTCATTTCCTATTTCTGTTTCTAGTCTTTTTTTGTTCTCGTCACTACTTTTATGAAGGCCATACCATTTTTTAAAAACTTGATCACCTACTAAGTTTAACTACCACTGTCCTATAGACAATTTAAATATGTGTCTTCAATGGTTTTATTCTTATAGTTTTTTAAGACATTGTTTCCATTTCCTGAGTTTTGCTTCAATACCTGACTACAACATTGTAAAACAAATCACTCTCTCTGGGGAAATCACCAACAAAAGGATAAATCAGCTTTTCATCTGTGCATTCCTATGTATAGCTATAGCAAAAATTCAAACTCCAGCTCTACTTTGAGTGTTGATATCAATATATTTTTATACATTAATCAAAATTTTACAGCATTTTGGCATGAACATATGTGTTCTTTGCAACTGATATGGTGTGAAGAACAGATGGCCTTAACGTTAATACCCATTTCTCTATCTGTAAGTCTAGTTCCCCTCCCCCGCCCCAACAGGGAGACTCCACAGAGAAGCAGTAACTTAGCCAAGGTTCCCTGACTTGCTAGCAGAGTAAGAAATAGCCATGTTTCTTCTAATTTACAGGATCATTCCTAGTAAACCCCTTCATTCTAAAGGAATACAATCTCTACTGTTGGGAAAACATATTCATACTACAGTTCTTTTTAAATTTACGTTGGCTTTTAGACTTAAGCCTTATTTCTTAGTAGAAATGAGAATTAAAATAATAACCTCACAGGAAAACCATAGGACCTAAAAACATGTAAGTAGGGCACATGGTACATTACTTAATTGTCCAGGATACATTTATTGAGCACCTATGAGGTGTGGGTTTTGTACTCAGAGCCCAGCAGTCAGAGTATAGATAGGGATCTCCACTACATGAACCTCATTCTGGGTAGGATTGATAGATTGCAGTGATTTTTATTGACGTCATTAGTTCTTCTACAGTTCTTTGTCTCCCCTTACACTTCATCTGTCACCATACTCTGTCTCTTTCTTTCCATCTGGCACCTTTGGCTTCAGAGCTGTAATGTCACAATTTCTTCTGTTTATCTCTGTTTCCATTATGGCTAATCCCTCCCACTGTGACAGAGAACTGCATAGATAGTTTGCTTTCTTTATGAATTCTCTGACTAGTTGCTACTGAGGTTTTAGCTTCTAAAACCATGAACTACATATTAAGTGGTGGGCGTCCTCCTAACATTTTGACGTGCACGTTCTACACTGTCTACACTGTCAGTAAGTCTTACTGATTGTTAATGAATATAGCTCTGAGGAAAATATTTTTCTATAATTCAATTGTAGATGCAGACTGTCCCATAATATGCTGTTTTCATTTTGCAGAAGAAACACATCTTAGTCTTAGAGCAGATCTCTTTTTACCACATTTGTAAACAACTATATAGAAATGTAGTTAAGGAAACAAACACAGACTTATCTTCTGATTTCTTTTCTTGAGGTAACATACCTTTTTGGTCCTTCTTCTGTTGTTTCTCTTGTGAAGAAAGATAAAGTGAGAGAAGACGCTCGAGTTTATTGTTAGCCTAACCCCCCATAGGTGCCGCCTCTCCACCTGCCTCGACTTCCTGTGAAATGGAAGTTTGTTTCAAAAGTGAAGACATTCTATTCTGAATTGAATTGGAGACAAACATCCACAAGATGAATTTGTAAAAGTAAAACAAGCATAAATGCCCATGAGAGGCTGTTGCATTAGACTGGAAACCAGAGGCTGTGAACTGGCCTTCTACTCTCCCTCCTCCACCCCCGAGGTCCTCCACACACCTCACCATAGACCTGCAGCTAGTGAAGGCCATTCATTTATACTTCTTTTTTCCTTGGTTCATTATATTGTTGCCCATTCATGAGGTTCATGTTTTATACATTTTGAAATCTATACTGGTTCCCTTAATCTCAATTTCAGTTATGTAATGTCACTATAGTGTGAGTGGCCAGCAGTCTTATACAGTATAAAATTCCTTGGAGATTCTAGTGTAATTGGTTGAAAAGGAAATTTTACTTTTTAATGTAACAGCATTAAAGATGTTAAAGTGCCACCAACACAAATAATGGATACGCTCCTTTTAATTAAACCATACAGACTTTTTGTGTACTAAATGCACCATATAATTACTATAGTTTTATAGTCACAGGAAGAAAATATGCTTTATGTAATAGTTTTACCTTAGTAAATACTGTATAAGATGATTAAAAGAATTAATTTAGTTGCAGCCTGGGTAGCTGCATAAAAACCAGAAATACCCTTATAAAATATTCTGTGCAACAGTGGGAACATGGTAGTGATTACCGTTTCTTTTGTGTTGTTTAAATCATGATGGTTAGCAAATGTGTGATTTCTGGTTTGAAGTCAGAACTTTGCTTTCCACAAAGGAGAGAAGGCAGTGAGATATTTTTTAACAATGTTGCCTTTTCTCCCAGGATGCGTTTCATCGCATGCCTACATGATGGGAGTAGAACCTTGTTTTCCCATAGGGATTTGTTTTATGTGCTGTGGAATTTAGATACACAATAAAGCCAATTCTTTCTCAATAAATGTGATTATAAAAGTTACCAGACAAGCATGAAACCACAGTGTGGAAAGGCAGCAGGATCAGAAACTAATGGAGTGCAATTCACAGACTGTCTCTGTACTCCTTGAGTAATGCTCTTATGCAGCGAGTTTTCTTCAAAGAATTTATCATAACCATAGCCAGGAGCATACACACACTCTACACAGCTGTGTGGTCTGATCTAAGAAATGAATTTGCATTGGAGAGTGAAGTTTTTGATATGATTCCCTCCGGTGTGTAGCATCCTTAGAACAGCCACTTCTTAAAATAGTTGTTTGTGTGAGTAACAGGGCAGGTTTATAAGATTTTTTTAGACAGAAAACTGGGGGAAAAAGAAGTTTTAGGACAAATTTACATTTTTCTGTGCAATTCTAGAAAACAAGCATGTTTGCGTTGATTTGGTAGAAGGGCTTGGGGGTTCCTTGGTGTTAGAAAAACACTGTGTTAGAGACAACATAGTTCACAGCTATCCTATATTAGTCCCTTAAGGACCATCCATAGCTCCTCAAATTTAATTCATCAGTACAATATAAATAGAAAAGCAAATGGCCCTTAAAATGTCTGCGTGTTACAGACTGGTAGCATCCATAACTGTTGCCATGTGGCAACCCGATGATTAAAATGATTACAGAACAGGTGGTATTCAGCAGTACGAGAGAGACCACACATCAGTCATTCAAGAACAGGAGTCAATTAAGCTTGTCTATTAAAATGAAGAACTGTCTTCAGTCCTGAGCTGCTTCCCAAATGCAATTGAAGGGCTACATATTCTCTGGTGCTTTCAGGAATAAGAAATAATTCTAGAGCATTAAATGTATTTTTTATCCCACAAACACGATTAAAATAACAACTGACATTAATCCAGCCATCTAGTCACCAGGACTTCTTAAATCAACAAAAAGTAAAGAAACAGCAGCAACCAATCTGGATTAAATCCTAGTTTAAGTTCCATTTTCTTTTCTCGTTCAGCAGATTTCTGATTAGTGTGCTGGGCTTTTAGTGTAACCTGTACAATAATGTTTCTATAAAGATTTGTTTTTCTGGTGAGCTTGGGATGCATTTATTTACCTACCTTATAGATGGTAGGACTGTTTTGGTTACAGCTTTCATCTGGGGGTAATGTTCCAGCTGCTGACTGGGCACAACATTCCGCTGAGGATGCCTTATCTGAAAACTCACTGTCCACAATTCCCCTACACCCCCCAGACTCTGACTGTTTCCTCCAGCAATCTTGGTGGCAGCACTTGTTTTTTTAAGCATTAAGGATCAAAACTACTGTTAGCCTGTGTTTACTGAGTGACTGAAACTTTCCCTTTGGATTGAATTTCAAATTTGTACAAAACTTTTGCAAACTATCTTCTTTGCTCTGGTGATCAAATTCATGACTTCTTTATATTTGCCTTCCTTCAGTATTTTTAAAGTATTTGAGAGCAATTCAGAATGCTATCTTTCTCTGCTTCAAAATACTTCATTATGTATTTTTTAAGATCAAGGACATTGCCATATCCTGTACATTACCACAGATGATTATATATGCTATGTAGCTGTTTCCTGTGATTTGACAACCCTTCTTGGGAGAGGAATGAGTCTCATAAAACTCAGTAACAGGAGCCTATGCGGCTCAGGCAGGTCCTGTAAGTTATGCAATTTGAAGAGCTCTTCCCCAGTATTGCAAAATTAGTGAATAATCTCTGAAGAAAGGAGAGTAAGAGAGATAGTTGGGCTGCTTGCAAGTTGTGCAGTGAGATCCAGGATAGCAGCTTTCATGAGTGCTAGGTAGAGTAAGCTATTTGATGATGTAGTCACATGGGGTTACCAATGCTCCTGTAAGTAACTCCAATAAACTCATTGCTTCACTAGGGTGGACTTGTGTGTGGTCACTTTTAAATCTGTCCCTGATACTCTACCTGGGATGAAGAGACATCTCCTCATTTGTCCTCACAAAACTCTCTCCCTCCCCCTTCCCCCTTTCTCTCTATGTGTGTCTAATAATTTGACACATAATTATTAAATGAAAGTTAATATTAGCACAATTCTAGCATCTGCTTGTTCCCTATATTCCCTGTCCTGGGATGCACTCTAAGGTATGTCTATATGTTTCCCATATGACTCCTTTCCTGTTTTAGCCTCCTTAAATCATGCTGTCATTCTCAGCACTGGAATTGCTCAGAGCAGAATACTTCCACCACATGAGTGTTCTTCAGGGTAAGCCATTTCCTCAGGCTGAAGTCAGATTTTGTTACACTAAGAATTGGGAAGAGATGAAGTTGAGCATTTTCTGAGTCTTTTTATATTTAGCTGTGAGCCCCACATAACCCCAGGGAGAGGTTTAGGGAACTGGGAACTGATGGTTCTATGAAAAGGGCAGATGCAGAACAGGATGGGGGATTAATTCTGAGATGAAGCCAGCTGGAATTTCCTATGGACATTGATATGAACAGATTTCTACCATGGAAAACACATATACACAAACAACAGAGACGGAGGCTGAAGGAAAGGGCTGGGATAATGAGTATGAAGATAAGAAGCACCAGTGTCCAGTCAGGAGCTCCAGAATGGGGACAGAGACATACTACCATAGTCTCCCTAATGATCTCTCAAGACAGAGCAGAAATGAAAATGTATACACCTCTGTACTCAGGAATATAAAAAGGTGAATCAACTTTTTCATTTTAGTATGATTTTATCTTTCTTTTATTTCAAAGCATAATATGGGTACTTATAAAGACACCTACATAGATCAGATGCATATTTCCTGATGATCACAATGAGTGCAGAATATACGCTACCTTGCCAACTAAAACTAAGGCATTTTATCAAATAAATTAATGATACATTTTACTGTTCTTTCTGGTTAAACCCCGTTCAGATTAAGAACAGCAAGGGCTACTTCAGGTCTGGAAGAAGTGTTTAACACTCCAAAGGAAAACAGATGGTTTTGTCTTTTTACAAGGAAGCAGTAATGTAAAATAAGTTCATATAACTCACTATCAGGGTGTACTGTATAAGGAAAGCATACTTAGACTATGGAATGACAAAATTCTCATTTATAGACATAAGATTGATGCAGGAAAAAGGTAAAACAGGGCATGCATCAACTATAGTATTTTATATTTATATGATTAAATATAATGTTTATTTGCATTTTAGAGCAATAAGAGTTCTGTTTGCATACATGTAAGATGTAGGATTGTATCGTGCCAGTATTGTGGTTTGAAAATGAGCTCAGTATGACCCGAAGGGTTATAGGTTGCCAGTTGTCCTCTTGTCTGACACTACTGGGAGGTGCCCAGCCCTTTAAGAGGTATAGACTATGAGATTTCCTAGAGTGTGATGCTGAAAGGGGTTTAGAGTCCTCAAACTTTCCTCTTTCCCATCTGGTGATATGATTTCTTTCTTCACATGTATTACTGTCATGATGATCTCACTTACCACCTGATCATTAGCAGAACTAGACAATACCCCTGAATCTGTAGAGGTGTGAGTAAATAAACATTTTCAAGAATCAAGTCACCACCAGGTGGTGGTGGCACATGCCTTTAATCCCAGTAATCCAGAGACAGAGTGAGGAGGATCTCTGTGATTTTGAGACTAGTCTGGTCTACAGAGCAAGATCCAGGACAGGCACCAAAACTACACAGAGAAACCCTATCTCGAAAAACCAAAAAAAAAAAAAAAAAAAAAAAAAAAGAATCAAGTCACCATTTTCTGGATATTCTGTAATAGTAATAAAATAGACTAATACAGAAAGGACTAAAGATGAGCAAGTAATGAAATTACATATTTTACAAAAGTAAAATTGCATAAATTACGTATGACATGTGTTTTTACCCTTTATATTTGTTATGCTGATATACATTATCCATTCAATAAAGAGACCCAATAAACTAAAATCTTTCTTACTTTGTATAAATAACTAGTTTTGTTACATAAAGGTTTTGAGTGCCCATGGCTTCTGTCTCATTTCAGTTTATTCTCACAGTAATTCTATAAAGATTGGCTTCTATTTATATATGCGTATCTTGATTTATCTCGGTGTCTAAATCGAGGTGGTGAAAGCTTGAGCAGCGTGCTCATAATCACACCAGTAGGTATGCAGAATAAAGGCTCTGCAGCCTCCTCTAGAAGAAACCATCAGGAGCTCCCCCGAGATGGGGGCCAGAGCCTCATGTTGGTGTTAAATCAACACCAAAAACAAAGTTAAAGTATAAATCCCCCGTTGTCTTAGTCCATGAAGGAGTCCAAGGTGGCACCAACTCCTGTCATTCTGTTTTCCCAGGGCACAACTCCATTGAAGGTCAAGTAGATCAGTGTTAGATGATAGGAATTGTCTCATTCTGGGCTTGGTAGCAGTTTTATGGCCTCTGGAGTTGGAAAGAGAGTGATGGATTTCAGGGAGCATTGAGAAAATACTTGAATTCAGTTTTGGGAGTAGGAGACAATGGTGCCCAAACCCTCAATAAAAAGACCCAGGAAATCTGGCTCAGGCCAAAAGGAATATAAACTTACGAGTCAGAGCCTGAGTCTATGACTTCAGTGGCTTTTAGCAATTGCAGTCTCCTGCTCTGCAGCAAGATTTGCACAGCACAGTAGTTTTCCTCCACGAGGCCTGCCTTGGGAAGCCATTCTAGCAGTCTGTGGTCACATCTAAGAGTTCACACAGGCTTTCACCAGGATCCAGACTCCTCATGAAACCCAAGTCTTTTTGTATACACTGCAGAATCATACAGACTAGATCAGCCAGCTTGCCCTGTAGTATCCCTGCCTCTTGCTTACACTTCTCACAAGAACAAGTGTTGCCACCTCTTTCCAAGACTGGCCTGTCACCCGCCTTTGTACTTCAGTTCCTTCACATTTCCAGAGCCAGTGTACCATCTCCTTTCTCATATTTAACTCTTTTCTAACCGAGAAATTAATTCTGACCACCAATATTTGATAACAAACTGTGCATCTGTTGTCATTTGTTTTGGTAGTGCTGTTTTCTCACTGACTAATGAAAGGAATTATTTCATCTTGGTCCATGGGTCATTCCTTAGTTTTTCTGAATGTTTTGACTTCAAAGGTATAAAGAATAGGGTTCTGGTGAAAAAGAACAGCATTTAAATAAAATTAAGATAAGAGACAATTGTATTCTTTGTATATTTTGCTTACAAATATGTGAACATTAAAAAAATATGATTAATTTTCCTTTTGTAAGTATTCTGGGACTTCAGTTCCCAAGTCTTTACCTCTGAATTCCAGTTGGATAAGGGCTGGTTGGATTCTATTGTGACTTAAAAGTCTTTCCTCCAGGACAACCTTTGAATTTTTCACCTTTTAAATGTGTATCACATCAATGTCCATCCTATTCTTGTATGTGTGTATAAAACTCTATCAAAGAAATTAGTGCCTAAGGCATTTTTGAAGAAGTTTCGAGGGTGGTCTTGGGAGATTGCTCAATCTGAAGTATTTTCTTATTTCCCTTCCTCTACTGACTCCATCCTCCCGGTCCACGAACAACACTTTGCTTTAGTTCATTTCATCAAGGTAATGGCCCATTTCAAGTGCTACTAAGTGGAAAAGGTTTAACCGCATTAAATAATCCCTTCCACTGTGCCAGCCCATTAATGGGGACACTTTCTAAGAAAGGTTGTCTGCAGAGGAGAGGCCTGCACCACAGACAGAGACATGAGGATCTGCTGTTTGTGATGGAGGTAGAGGGTGACAGTCACAGAAATTTTTATTTCTAGACTCTGTGTAAACATTTATTTACTTATTAATTTATTGAACTTTATGGTTAAGTTGGATTGTCAGACTAAATGTGAACTGTCATGGTTTTCAAAGGTGGATTTTTATACTTGAGAGTAGACGCTGGAAATGTAGTTTTTGTTACATGCTGGACCTCTCTGTGGTTGTTGATTTTGAAAAGAAAGCTTCGCATGCAAAAGTTCTATCGGAGCCAATCTTGGGCAGCAAGGAATGGAGACATTGCTATTAACCCTGATGGAATTTTAGTAGCTTATTGATTTAACATGCATTAAATTATTGTTTTTGAGTTTAGACATTTGATGATAAGTGCTTGTTTTGTACAGATGACAATTTGTTTTAATATGTAAGCATTATTGGTTACCATGTTGTTGGGTTGTTTAAAAGAATGACAATATTTTGTGGAAGCCATTGAGCAGAAAGAAGAAATGCTTTATTGATTCAAGCTGAAGCTACAAATTGATTCATGCACCATTTTCATCCTTCTCTGGCTACTTCTGTGTAAAAAGCCCTTTGATCTGGGATAACTCCTTCATGTCTATAATTTGTTAATGTTACTGAAAACTATGAGAGGTTTCATCACTTTCATATTTAAATATTTAGTCCCGTGTCCTTTTTTGAAAGAATAAGAGCACTTGGAGTCTACAAAGGAAGAAAGACGATTAGAATGGGTCAGAAATTGCCTGGGAAACAAAGCTGAGGTGACAGGGCGTCAGCTCACACATGATTTTATGTAGACCAACAGCAGGTGAACACCAGAGAATTCTTCCTTTTGTGCACTTGAATATCATTTAATGATTCACCAATTCATCCACATCATAAAAGGCAGTGGGATAATAACAAGAGGAATGCAAAGATATTGGCTCCTTCCATCTCCAATGGCACATGGAGAACTAGGACTTATATAACACTTGATTAAATTTCCCTAATATTATTTTCAAATACATGAGAATGCATTCTCATTTGAACATGTAAAATTTAGTAATAGAGATCCCTTTTGAGGTTTCATTCAATTCTGCTACTTGAATTATGCTGCTATCCCTCTCCTTGACATAAGCTCTATGTTTAATTGTAAGATGGCTCCAAATTTAAGGATACTTAATAGTATTCATTTTCTTTATTTCAATAAAATTAATAAATGACTCATTTAAAAACTATTAACATTATAACACTATATGTTTAATATCCAAGTATAGACTTTGAGGTAATCAATGTTTGTGGCCTAAGTATATCATGATAGAACTTTTCATCAAAATATGAATTTCTCCCTCATAGCATGGTGGTAATCTTCTGTTTTCCCAGAATTTAGGAGGAGGTGGTAGAATACCAGAAATCAAGGCCAGCATGTGCTATTTGTAGCAAGTCTGAGGTAAACCTGGTATTCATGAGATCCACCCCCTCTTCTCAAAAAATGGTGTACCTGAGGACATCTGTCAACTTTCATCGGTGTTTAGAGATGTACCCTCCTGAGAATTTCTTAAAATAAATTCTTACTAGGGTCTTAGGCTTTCATTATAGTAAGGCAACAAACCCAAACTAGAAAAAGATCAATAGTGAATTCTATGTCTATGGTGGGTTGAGCTTGCTACTGTGAAATGCCACTGTAGCATATTTCAGACTATTCATATAGATTCACTGAAAGTAGATTCAAATGATCTAAATTAAAGAGCTTATTTTGTCATCTTTTTAAAAAATATTTATTTATTATGTAGTGTTTTGTCTACATGTATTCCTGAATGCTAAAAGAGGACACCAGATTTCATTGTAGATGGTTGTGAGCCGCCATGTGGTTGCTGGGAATGGAACTCAGGATCTGGAAGAGCAGCCAGTGCTCTTTACCTCTAAGCCATCTCTCTAGTCAATTATTATGGCATCTTTACCCTGGAAAGTTGATATAAAATGTTCCTGTAACAGAGGTAAAACTGTAAAACCAATTTGGTCACTTTTGTGTGCTGTTTGCACCCCAAAGATAAGTGCTAATCCACTGATAGTCTCCCTACTCAGCTTTTCACTTAGTTCAGGAAAAAAAAATCTCTCGAACAGCATTTTATTTAGTAATTTATTCTATGGGGATATCAAAAATTAAAATGATAACTGCTAAGGAAACTGTATTTACACTCTCATGGTTTTCTTAAATATAAACCTTCCTGAGAAGTAGTGCTATATTTAAAGCTCTCTCTCTCATCATTGTTTCAAATCATCACTTCTTGGTTTTATGAAATCCCACTATTTTAGATGGATTCTATAGCAGTTTCCTCTGTAGGGTAGTTAACTGCCTTCAAATAATTTCCCTCTTCTTTGTAACATACTAACAAACTACCTTGACTGTTGATATAACATTGAATGTGAATAGTGCATCTGGCATGAGCATATAACAATAAATCACACACTACCTGGACTGTTGATATAACATTGCATATGGATGGCACACCATCTAGTGTGAGCATACAACAGTAAGTCAGCCATTAATGGTTGAATTTTCTATTGCTCAGATGGATAGGTTTTCTGGTATCCCCATCATTTAAAAAGTTTATTTACAGCTTGTATCTATGTATTTTTCTTCAGAACATGTTTGTGAAGTAAATAAAGATTCATGCCTTCCAGTATTCATCTTCACTGGGGCACAGAGTCTTCATATCCAGCATGCTCAAAGACAACTGTAGAAGTGGAATACCACGGCTTTGGACATTATCTACTCATTCTTTTTGGTAGCTTTGCTCTTTGAAACTTTCATAGAATCATATCCTTTTCCCATTCCCTTCCTCTAACGATGCCTGTGACTCCTCCAAAAGAGGAGTTGTAAAGGAGAAAATGCAACTTTATTGTGAAGGTGTTCGATTAACATTAATTCAGCCAAATGATTTGCATCAACAACGATGTGATATATGTATCCATCTACATATGTATGTATATATATATATGTGTGTGTATAGATATACTTGTGTGTATATAAACACACATGCACATATATGTATGTATAGGTATGGGTGGGTGTACATAAGAATACAAATAAATATATATATATATATGTGCATGTATGTATATATACACACATATATGCATGCATATGTGTTCACATGCATGTGGAAGTCAGATGCCAATTTTAGGGATCATTTCTCAGGAGCTTTTCACATTGTTTCTTAGATAAGATCTTGTACTGGGGCCTGGGTCTCACTGATTAGGCTAAACTAGGCAGCTAGTGAGTCCTGGGGATCTGCTTATCTCTGACCCCCAGTGCTGAGTTACAGGACTGTACTCACCATGCCTAGAATTTATATGGGTCATGGACTTCAGACAATGTCTTGATCACTGGACTGTCTCCCCAGGTCTATAAAGTCATATCAATAGCATCTATCCTTGGTATGGTAAGGTGAGAAAGTTCCTCCCCATTTGTGAATTATTCCCCAAACTAATGAAAATTCAACAGAAAGAATGAATGAAAGAAAATCCTAGGAAGTACTTGACTAGTGCTCCTTAAGTCGGTCAAGGTTTTCACAAAGCAGAAATTTTAACCATTCTAGCTCAAAGGGGCCAAGAAGACATAAAGTGTAAAAAGCATTTCATGTTATTCGAATGGCTTTGAATGGTGTGCTGATTAGTTTTGTCAACTTAACACACACCTAGACATATCTAGAAATAAGAAATCTTAATTGAGGAAATGCCGCCCTCCGATTGTTTGTAGGCAAGTTTGAAGTACATTTTCTTGATTAATGATTGATGGGGGGGCGGGATTCACTATGGGTGATACTGTCCTTGAACAAGTAGTCCTGGGGCACGTGTAAGAAAGCAGGGTAATTAACTAATCATTGAGGAAAAAGCAGTAGTCCTTCATGGCATCTGCTTCATTTCCTGCCTCCAGGTTCCTTCTGGGCTTGAGTTTCCTGAATTCCTTTGATGATATACTACTATGATGTGGAACTGTAAGCTGAAATAAACTACTTCCTCATCAAGTTTCTTTTGGACATGGTGTTTTATCGCAGCAACAAAAATTATGTATTTGGTTGATATCCCTGGGAGGCCTGCTCTTTTCTGAAGGGAAACAGAGGAGAAGTGGGTCTGAGGGAGAGGGAAGGTGGGAGGGCACTGGGAGGAGAAGCAGGGGACAGGGGAGGCTGTGGTTGGATTGTATCCTGTGACAGAAGAGTGAATTTAAAAAAGAAGGAAAAAGTAAACATTGTTATTTACCAAAAAAAGAAAAGAAGGAAGGAAGAAAGGAAGAAAGGAAGAAAGGAAGGAAGGAAGGAAGGAAGGAAGGAAGGAAGGAAGGAAGGAAGGAAGGAAGACTCTAAAACACATGGGATTTGGGAAGAGAAAACTAACAAGCATCAGGTTAAAAATAACCAAAGAGCCCTATCCCTCACTGAGGACATGTATACTACTGATATTATCCCTAAAATTGGAGTCATTACCTTTAGTTATGTGCTCACTGTAGCCCACAAAGCTCCAATGGAGAGTTCCATCCAAAAGCCACACAGATGGTCATGGTTAAACTAAATAGTCAAAAAACAGAACTAAGAAAATCAGAATAAGGTTCAGGTAGGGAGGAAGGGTTGATAAGCGTTCGAGGGCAGTAAGGGGGGTGAGGAACACAATAACAAGAATGCATTCTCTACACCTGTGGAATTATTAAAGAACCAAATAACTCAAACCCAAGTGCAATTTTAAATTATTAATAATTTAATTATATTTATTCATTAATAGTGATGCTTGTTCTTAAAGGATGAATTATAGAGTAAACTGTGTTCAGGATATAATGGAACTCTCAGTACAAAATGAGTATGGTTAAAGTGTGTACATATAAAATGAGGTGGGGCATATATTGATTGTATTCATGTAACTAACATGCATAGATTAGATGGTTTACTGAAATTCTCTACTGCTGTATGATTGTATTTATGATGGTTAATTTTTGATTCCGTTAACTACCATGTATTCTCTAATAGTATTCTAGTGCTTTCTATCAAACATGTGACAAAAATGTTATTTTACAAAGATAATTTGAGATTTTTCTGTCAAAAAACCATTGTGTTCTTGAAATTCTGTCTTCTATGTAAATCTACATTCCTACTTTGGTCCCTGTTGAATAAAAAATTCCTACACTTCAGTATAGTATTCAACAACTACACCAAGCTCTAGGAAAAAGCAGAGGTGAAATTTTGTTACTATATAGATCTACCAACATGCTTGTCAAAATATTGAAACAATGATCAGTAAAACTTTAGGCTCCAAAGCTCTGCAACAGGTTTTCACTCTGGTCATCAAAGTGTTTCCAGTGAGACTGCTGGCTGGTCAGAAGTTCCAATAGGGCTGACCTGAACATAGCAGTGCTTTCGATTGCTGGCCAGGGCCTACGTGGCCATCAGTTATGAAGAGACTAGTTTTTAAGGGCTGAAAACTTACAAATATACAACTATTTTTAGACCATATGCCTGATACAATTTTTTTATGTTATTTTTGTAGGTACCTGCATACACAAATCTCATTTGCATAGCAGTTTTATGAGAAATAAACTGGAATTTCTAATGAGGATATTAATCAATTTTATTTGTTTTCTTATTTTTCTTTTCATGTACCTAAAAACTTCAAATGAAAGACCTGTTGAAAATTTTGCATAGGATTTGTTTTGTTTATATAGAAGTCATTTTCCATTTTAGTGATAGTCTAATTTCTCTAAGCTATTAAAAATATACTAATTTGAAATTGTCCAGTTTAATGTTTTTCTACCTTACTAATAATTCAAATTTTAGTAGACATATTTTGAGAGCCATTTTCCATGTCTGGATCTGGCAGTCTTGCCCTAAGAATGGCATGTATCAACATGTAGAGTATTATTTTGCTTTTTATAGTAAGATATAAACCATATACATATATATGTTCAGATAAGCTGTGTATGCATACTTTCATGTGTTATGTAACAATGTTTTGTGAAATAACAGGTTGCATATATGTGATGCTGGTCTCATGATGATGGTGCTGAGACATTGCCATTGTCTAATGATGTGATAGCCATTGCAAAGAAGTAGCATAATGCAGTGCTTTGTATTTACGCTGGTATAACCAAGCCCAGTACATATCCAGTTGAATAAAAATATACTGCATATAATTATGTACAAATTACAATCTTGATCATGGATAAGTGACATGTATTTGCTAAAATTATTATTATAAAAATTTTGTTCTAAAACAGTATGCCAAGTTACAGAATTAGCAGCCTTGTCTATCAACTTTTTACATTGTCTTGATTGAAACATTTTTTTTTCTCTTGTTCCTAACTTAATCTCACACTTTGCTGTTCTTCCATAGCCCTGGCATTAGGATGCTATACCATATGCATAACTTCTGCATTCTTGTACAGCATGTCATATTATAAAGGTTTGCAAAGTAAAATCAATAGTTTTCACAAAACAGGATCAGCTAACAGCATGCTTTCCATAATAAGGTCCCATCATTCAGTGATCCAGATATTGTGTGTTCATGTAATGTGAGACTATGCATGTACATTATAAGCGACACAAGCATATCTGATGGTAACATCATGGAACACATTTTAACAGCATTTATTATTCTCTTTAAATTTAATTTAAAATGATTTATATTCTTTAATAATTTCAGTTCTTTTAAAATTTGTATCAATATCCCTTGTGTTTATTTGTGTTTGACATTATTTCTAAATGACTGTAGTAGTTCCTTCAAAAGTTATATATATATATATGTATATATATATATATATATATATATATATCTTTTTATATCTATCACAATACTATGTCATAGCACTTATAAAGTATGACTCTAGACTGATCTTAAGTATCTTTTGTTATTTTTTTCTTTTCTTTTTTATTATTATTTTATTTTATTTTACAATACTATTCAATTCTACATAACAGCCACAGATTCCCTTGTTCTCCCCTTCCTGCCCCCCTCCCCTTCCCCCAGCCTACCCTCATTCCCATCTCCTCCAGAGCAAGGCCTCCCCCAAGGACTGAGATCGACCTGATAGACTCAGTCCAGGCAGGTCCAGTCCCCTCCTCCCAGACTGAGCCAAGCGTCTCTGTATAAGTCCCAGGTTTCAAACAGCTAACTCATGCAATGAGCCCAGGACCTAGTACCACTGCCTAGCTGCCTCCCAAACAGATCAAGCCAATCAACTGTCTCACCTATTCAGAGGGCCTGATCCAGTTGGGGGCCCCTCAGCCTTTGGTTCATAGTTCATGTGTTTCCATTTGTTTGGCTCATGTGTTTCCGATTCATTTGGCATCTTTTGTTATTTATAGCTTTTTATTATTTTTAGGTTTGATACACAGTGAGTGATTTTGCATTTTTTTTTACAATTATTTGTATGGTTTTAATTGACTATGCCACTGGGTTCCCATCACCCAAACTACAAATTTAAAGTATTCAGAAATTTCTTTTAAATAAAATAGGGGTAACACTCATGGAATTTAAAACTCTACAAGGAAGGGAGACATTGTCAAACAAAGCCATGCTTAAGTTTCCGGAATGCTCAGATTCTGGTTTGATTTGATTTTAAGAAAGTGAATAACAATTTTCCATACTTGAATATACTGCACTTACAAAGCCCTGAGTGAAATATAGCTAATTCATATAGGTATTGAACATTTCCCCAAGTCTTCCTATGATACAAACTCAGAGAAAAACAAAAGGCTCAATGTTATTTGAAAAAAAAAGATTAATACCATGGTGAAATGGTTCAGCCTTCCAAGGCTAGACCGAAAACCAAAACTCCAAGACTAATAGTATTATACTTTTTAGATAGATAGATAAATAGATAAATAGATAGATAGATAGATAGATAGATAGATAGATAGATAGATAGATAGATGATAGATAGACAGACAGATAGATAGAAAGATAGACACTGGATAGATTATCTAATGTCATATTTGATGAACATGCTTAAAAGGCACTTGGGAAAACAATTTACTGTCAGTTATTTACATAGATTTTACATATACCCATGCAAATGTGTACATATTTTCATAATAAACTCAAATATTACCAACAATTAAGAAAATGAGGCATGGCCAGGCAGTGGTGGCATTGCCTTTAATCCTAGCTCTTGGTAGGCAGAGGCAGATAGATCTCTGTGAATTAAAAACCAGCCTGGTCTACAGAGTGAGTTCCAGGACAGCTAGGGTTGTTACATAAATCCTGTCATGTAAAACAAAAAAATCAAAACAAAAAAAGAGAAAAATGAGGCATGAAAGAAAATCACACTGGGCCACAGTTGTGCAAGAAATAATTCTAGGTACTGACATTTTATTCATTGTGTTCAGTTCTTTGGACAAACATACTTATCTAGTGAATCTTAACAAACTTGGAATATTTCATCTTTCCCTAGTTAAGGAGAATGTAAAACTCTGGACAGTATTGATGATTTATTTCATACCATGTTTGTTTAATATCCACACTGCTTTCTGTATCTTCATGTTTTCAACTCTTGTAAGATCATGAACAATAAGCGAAATATCTCAGTGGTCCATATGGCCATCATTCTGCCATTTCCTTGTGAACTGTTACTCTACCTTTTGTATCTCAAAATATAGCCCAGTCATTTTTGTATCTGTTCTTCTAAAAGTCCTTTTCATTTTACCAGTAACTAGTATATATTGAGTGGTCATATTGTGTTCCTCTCCACTTTTTGTGTTAAAAGGAATACAGTCACATGACAGAGATCACATAATAAACAATTTGATGCATCTTTCTTAGAACCCCAATAGACTTCCAGTGATTCTGATTAACCTGCTTGTATTACTTACATTCCACTTCTCAGGACATACAAATTATTCTGTTTGCATGTACACTATTCTAGATAATTTAAATCTGTGTGTCTGGGTCAAGTTAAATGGTTAGAGATAGGGGCAAAATCTCTTCTAGGCTTACTCAACTGTTTATTTTCCATCTCCTAATATTCTATTCAAATCTATGAAGATAACTTTTTGAAATTATGAACTAACAAGCAAATATGTAAAAATGGGAGGCTCTTCTCAATGTGAAATCACTCAGGTGGTGGAAGATATTTATTTTCTACATAATATACATTTCAAAATTATTTTAACTCTTGGGAGGTTTGCTGCCTTATTTATTGACACAATAATACCTAGCTATCTCATAGGATTATTCTGAATAGGAAATGAGCTACAGTGTATTTGCCAAACTTTCATATCCCAAAGGCTGAGCATGCTTTTTTATTGCCCACAAGTGAATGCTTTATCATGTTTATAAACAATATTTTGATGTAGTTTTCAGAGTGGGGGAGCATGGAACATTTCACCAGTAATGAAATTTGATATGCACATTGCATTCATTCTGCAACATGGGTGCTAGCTGTTACTTTCTTAGGGTGGCTGGTGCATGCAGGACGGGTTGTTTCCAAAGCAAGTCTTCAGGATTTTGACCTAGTTGTTGCCTTTTGGTCTTTATAGTTTGCTGGGTATTTTGAATAAATAAGAATGGCATGTATTTGCAAATTTCAATTATAATATTATTCAATTATAACAATAAATAACAGCAATTTTTGTTCAGATGTGATTTAGACATTTAAAAAACTACCATATTCAGCCTATTTCCACTTCTGTCAGATTTTAGTAGACATCCACTGTAAGCATTTAGAAGGAATACCCAAAATAATCAATTCAGCTTTGAATTTACTTTTGCTTAAATGTTAACCACAATACAAAAGTGAGATTGTTGAATAGATTTACAATGTTAATTATCCAAACATATATTAAATAGAAATTACCAACAATATTTGGGCTCATTATGGCCCAATATGTTATGGTGGTAGCAAGTTCAGTTATTTAAACATTCTTTTGTATTTGAATGTGAAATTTCAACTTGGAAATGAAAGTAAATATATATTCCAGAAGACTCAATATGTATAAAATGTTGAGTTTGAATAAAGACTCTGGCTTCATCAGTGTCCTATGTAGTAATGTCTCATAAACATGAGTATGTGCACATTCAATCTCCATATTGGTGTCTAACAAAGGCATGAAATACTGGTAGAAAACTCTTAAGAGAAAAGTGATTAATAGTTCTTCATCATCATAAACTAAGGATTTAACAACAGGGAATTAGGCTTGGATGGAATGGAGTAGAAGGAGATTGTTTTCCTAATTATTATAACCAGTTTCATTTTTAAAAGAGCCTTCTATTCACAATTACTTTCAACATTATTCAGGGGCAAGTTTAGTCATGAATCAGGAAAATAATTTAAGTTTTTCTAACAGATCAGCAAGAAAATAGGCATTGCATTATGCTGAGTACATAGGTGGCTGCTTTTTATATGTTTAACTCACTTTGTTGAACGTTATAACTTGAGCATAATTTGATTTTGCAGATTGTAGTTGACAGGAGATTCAGGAGAAATGGATGTCCTTAACAGTTACTTATCAATACAAATTTCTCAATCACAGAATTCAGTCTTCTGGTAAATGAGTGGTTTATCTCATAAGTCCTTGTGGCACTGTGAATGAAGAATATTATCAGAGTAACCTTTGGGAAATAGCCTAAAAGTGCAAGGTTGCAGTGTTTTTAAATGAAATACTCTCTCTCTCTCTCTCTCTCTCTCTCTCTCTCTCTCTCTCTCTCTCTCTCTCTCTCTCTCTCTCTCACACACACACACACACACACACACACACACACACACACACATATATGTATGTATGTAAGTCCATACTATTATTTAATCAACTATATTTTAAAGGCTAAAATGTAAAGCCAAGTTATAAATTACAATTACTACTCCTAGGCTCAGGGTTGAAGCAAGGCTTACTTTATGTCTTCTAAGCTGTTAGTTCATAGTGGACAAATATGACATATGAACATATACTCTGTAAAGTTGAATTTTAGTGTTAGCATATGTTTGGAGCCTTTCAATTTTAGTTTAAAACATCCACAAATGTACAATAAAGGATATACCATATCACTCAAACACTCTGTAGCAGGTTTCACATTATCCATTTTATGACAACTGTCAAGTAAGATTTTTTTTCATATTTTAAAATTTCTAAATTCTATGTATATAAGCAAGGACCATTTCACATGGGCTAAGATACAGTGGTTGCAAATAATACATAATGGAATACCCTGGGTGTGATCTTGCTTGTCTTACATCAGTACACATTTGGTTAGCTACCATATTCTGAATGTGATAATAATAGATAGAACAGAGAATAAAGCTCCACTCTAAAAATTGACTTTAGCAATTACACTCCGATATACACTGTGTTTCTCTACTTTATCCACCATAAAAATCATATCTGTCAGGAAATATAAGGTTTTGTGCAATCATTTATTGATTCACGACTTAGAGAAAGCTGTAGAAATAAAAAATAAGGGAATAAAACATGGTTACATAGTAAAATATGAACACTCTCTAGACAACAAAATGAAATATTCTGTTAACATTGAACTGAAGAGGAAAAAACCTTTGATATTAACATTAAGGTTATTAAATATTTTATTAAAATAGAACAGGGCAACAATTAGCATTTTAAAAATGTATTATTAATTTAAAAGTCTTTATACATAGTATTGTATATATCCATCTGAAGATCCATTTGTGAAACATTGAAGCTTTAGATATTCTTTTTAGTATTTTTATCACCTTGGATCGATTAGTCCTGTGGTTTATTTTCTTCTGTTTAATCATATGGTTTTCCATGTTGCTGTGTAGTGCCTGGAGGTATTCTAATTGAATTACATGAGATGGGAATGTAGGAACTATGTGCTTTTTAAGCTATTGTAGATGATTGCCTAGTCTTGGCACATATTTAAGATTCAGTAAATTCTTATTAGCAATTGAATAGATCAGAGAAAACCCTTAATTTTGAGAAAGGATTTTTTTTTAAAGGATGTCAAACATGTTGAGACCTGCCTGCAATTTCAACACTTGGGAATTTAAAGCAGGAGGATTTTGAGTTTGAAGCTAGCCTGGGCTGTGTCATCTTATCCCCTAAGAAAAATAAGCCAGGTAGAAAAGTCTATTGTTATAGATAAGCTCAATATGCTACCTACAATTGCTATCAATAAGGAGACTCAGTTATTAACAAACTTTTCATGCTACATGCGTTTGTATCTTACTTGGCTGTTTTCTGAAACAAATTCTATGGAATTTTATGGTTTTATTTATTTATTATTAAATCTTAAATCAATGCATGTCTGTCCTTACTATTGAGGGCACTTTTGACTGATCAAAATAAACAGACATCTTTTCCAAACAATGCCCATTTTCCAGGCTGAGGAGAAATGCAATATTAACCAGTTTTCACCAAAAACCTATTTGATGTCATTTACTTACATCAAAGCAGCTTTTTACCCAAGCAGCAACTTAGAGCCAACGTGTTCTTTACCCATTCACACTATTCCGTCAAGTCTATTTTATAATGCAAAGATTCCTAATGTGACCATTATGGAAGAGAGGGGTTTAAAGGTTCTATGGAGCCAGAGGATCAGGGAATTTGATGTGAGATTGTGTCTCCTAATAGCAGAAGCTGCATCCATAAACTCTCAGCCACGGGACTGCCCAAACATGAGTTTAACAAGGAGGACGCCAGTGAACACATCAAACTGTGTGAAGAAAGTCTCAAAGTCTAGAACGTCTCAGTGCTGCAAGAGGCATCACAGGCAACTGAGGGCAGCTGAGAATGAGAGCAGCGACCTTCCCCAGGGAAGATCACACCAAGTGCTTCTTCAGTGCCAGTCAGTCCTCAAGACATACAGACATACACGTCACATCATATGAACTACTTATATTTAGGAATACCTTTGCACATGTTATGATAACAATTAGCGAAAAAAAAAAAAAGGAGACCCCAGATTTGAAAGAGGTTGAGGAAGAACGTAGCAGAGATTTTGCAGGGAGGAAAGCAAAGGGGGGAAATGTTGTAATTAAATTATACTCTCAAAAACAAAACAAAAAAAATCTAGAAGAAGAGACTTAAGCTAGAATGCTCAGTCGTTGTTGGCACCTGATGCCCTGCACTGTTAAGCCCCCACTAGGAAGAAGGAACTCTCCAGGTACACTGCTTAAATCATGAGATAAATAAACACTCTTTTCTTTTAAATAATAAAAAACTTGTTATATTTTAACACAAAATATTCTGTAATCACTTTCTAAATGATGAAATAAAATACAATTGTCCATACGATCAGCAATATAAGTTATAAAGTGTATTTTTATATTTTAATTGTAGAAACAAATGTAATTCCAGCACAGCCATTTCAGTTAACGTCTGTTTATCTTGCCATCTTGCTATGATTTACAGATGGAGATGATATCATGGTAGGACTGCTTACAAGAGCCCCTTCTCACTTTCTCCCCATTTCTCAACAAGGCATCTGCCTGTCTCCAGGGAAAGTTAATTCTGCCTGGGCTTCACCTCTGATATCTATTCTTAATGCAAATCTCATTGCCCAGACTTTCTCAGATTCTTAATATTTATATCCCATTCCCAGTATCCCCCAAATTTGTCTTTCTACAATCCGTATCTCTCTGTCATGTTTTCATGTTGCTTTCGGGAGTCTGTCTTCTATTTCCACTAATTTCCGTTCTCCACTAGCTGCATCTCCATACACACTTGCAGCATAGTGCCTCTGGGTGAGCCTCCTGTCTGTGGAGGAGGTCTGGGAGAGCACAGTGGCAGTCCCACAGATTTCCAGATACTTTAAATGCATGGCTCTCCTCAGTGCAGAGCCCCTTATTTCTGCGGGATGTGCACTTCTTGAACGTCCCACTTTTTAGTCCTCATTGCTTTTTTTTTTATCAGTCTCAAGGTAAACCCTTCACCATGTTAAACACCACAACAACCAGCACCAATTATAATTATGACTCAAGTTATCCCACTTTTATTTTTTGATTAGTTTTATTTGACAACTTTGTAAATATATGTTGTGCATTCTAGTTCCTCTTCTCTTCCTCCTCTTATTCTCCTGACATCCCTATCAAACTTCCTTGTCCTCATTGCTCCCTCCCCTCCCAGATTCCCATTCAGATTTAACCTGTGGTCTTTGATTTCATTTTGTTACTTCCTGTTCATTTGCCTCATTACCTTAACTTTTCTGAATTAATGATTTATTCACTGATTAGATATTCATCTATTTTTCAGGCTTCTATTGTTATGGTACTATTTTAAAATTTCTCATGGAGATGCATCCTTATTCTAGAATATCAGCTGTCTTCTAGCCTCATTCAGTTTTCTTCTGTGCTAAAGCAAACAGACCGTTGCATTTACCATTCTCTTGCCAGGGCACTGCATTGTTCTCCCCTCAACTTTAAGTGCTTAATTCCATGGAAAAAGACTCAGTGTTCTCATAATGCTTTTATTCTTTCTACCTATTTTAGCATTTGTTACCTAAGGCATGCCTAAATATGTTAAGAATGAATGTATGAATTCATATTCTTTATTTGTTTTTATAATGACATATGAAATTGTATGTATCTATTTAATTTTAAAAAATACAATATTTATTTATTCATCACATTGTTCAATACATCTCTTGAACTTATTCACCAAATGCCTCTGTACAAGGAAAGGAAGCAATCACCAGACTGAAAAGAGAACTATAGAAGAGGAGACAAATATCTCATAAGATAACTTCATATATGATAAATGGGAGATATAAACACACAAATATCAAGAAAACAAGTAACTGATTTTAAAATAAAGAAAGGACCCGAATAATAGTTTTCTAAAGAAGATATATAAACAGTCAATGTACCCATTATTTAAAGGGATTCTGGAATGTGAAGAAGGGTGTTGTAGAGGTCACATCATTAAGTAAATAATAACTGTCTCAATTAGAGTTTCTATTGCTGTGAAGAGACACCACGACCACACAACTCTTATAAAGGAAAATATTTCATTGTGGTGGTTCATTTACAGTTCAGAAGATTAGTTCATTATCGTCATGGTGGGAAGCAATGCAACATGCCGGCAGACGTGGTGCTGAAGAAGGAGCTGAGAGTTCTACATCTTCACTCACAGGCGTCAGGAACTGGTCTGAGACACTGGGTGGTACCTTGAGCATATATGAGACCTCAAAACCTGCCTCCACAGTGACATGCTTCCTCCAACAAGGCCACACTTACTTCAACAAAGTCATTCTTCCTAATAGTGTCACTCCCCTTAGGGACCATTTTCTTTCAAACTACCACAATAACGCTAATGATTTGGTTTTAAAAGGGAGTAAACCATAGTTGCCAACACAAGTGCTCTGTGTGAATTTCCACAGACCCCTTGAGTTAGCGTGCTTGCTCTTACTGGGCTTTGACTCTCAAGCCAACATCTGTGGCTTTTGTTTCAGTAGTAGGGAATTGCCCTCAGGCTGTTTCTGTGGCACAGGGGGAACCAGGAATGTGTAAATTTCCTGCCAAAATGACCAAGGTATCCCACATTTGTTTGGCCCCATTTTCTCTACTCTCTTCTATTCTTAAAAACATTTCTTAATATATTGCATTTTCATAAATAAGTCTATTAGAGTCTGTATCCAAGGAACTTTCTGAGTTTATTTTGGTTGCTACAACAAAATATAAAGAGCAAATTTATTCAGCTCACAATTTTGGAGGCTTAAAGTCTATGTCCAGGTCAAATATACTGGTAAGGAGTGTGTTACCACACAGCAATTAGCAACACGATGAGAGCTGGTGTGAGAAAGGATAGGGATCACATGCTGATGAAGGAAGTTTCTGGGTCCCACCCCTGACTATTGAACAGTCTTGAATGGAGGGGTGGGGATTAAGAAATAATAGATATGGAAAATAGAGATGTAGACGATGTAAAAGGAAAAGACAGAGACACAGAATAGCATTGGTAGGGCTCTCGTTCAATACCTCAGTTACCCTGAGTTTATTTCTCAGGACCCTTTTATACCCAAAGCAGGGGAGACAAAAGACCTTCCCCTCTCAAGGACACCATGTTTCAAGGTACAAACAAGTGTAAGAATCTCCTTAATTCTCAAGACACTTGGTGGCCACTTCTTGGGCCAGGCATCCTGTTATCCAGCCTTAAAGAGCAAAGAGATGCTTGAACTCTCTGGCCTTGAGTCAGGATGGAATCAAGCCACAAACTGGAGTCCTTTGTGGACTTCCACAGGAAGTAGAAACATTGAGGGGCTGGGTTTGCTATTTTATTATAACATGCTTTTATGGGAACTAACTGGAAGTGTATGGTATGAGACTTACATTAATTCTTACGGCATGACTATGGTTGCCAGACAACTTTCCATTAGATCTTATCTATTAGAGATTTTATTGCCTTGACCTTGTCATATGGCAGATCAAACTTTCAGCATGTAATATAGCTCCAAAAGAACTCAGCTACTTAAATCTTCATCTTGCAGAGAGAAAGCTGCTTAACCACACATCAGAAAAATCTCTTTATAGTCCTTCAGTGAAGAAATCAAGATTCCCCAAGAGCTAACTTTTCCTTTTGTAGTTCCTCTTAAAATTTCTTTAAAATCATTTGTTTTCAACTGATCCTTTTTTTTTTTTTTTTTTTTTTTTTTTTTTTTTTTTTTTTGGTGACAGGATTTCTTTGTGTAGTTTTGGTGTCTGTCTTGAATCTTGCTCTGTAGATCAGGTTGGCCTTAAACTCACAGAGATCAGCTTAGCTCTGCCTCCTGAGTGCTGGGATTACTGGTGTGTGCCACCACTGCCTGGCTCAACTGATTCTTATATATATGAAAATTAAACATATGAAAATATCTGATACAGGGAAGTTATATTCAGGTCGAGATTTCATGTAAAAAATAAAGTCTTCACATTAAACATCACTGGCAATTTGGAATCTTTATATAAGCTTGAAATTTTGTACTTATATTTTTGTTTCATATTTAATGTATTTATTGTGTATGTAAGCTGAGGTCATGCCTATGTCATGATATGTATGTGGAATTCAGAGGAAAACCTATGAGAGTCTGCCTTCTACTTCTATCACATCGGGCTCTGGAAATAAATTCAGGTCCTTAGGCTTGACTGCAAGTGCTCTTTTTAATCAGCCTTGACAGGCTGTACTTAGATTGAATCTTAAAGCAAACATAATGTATAATACAGCAACGGTTGGGTCATGCTTAGTATTACAGAAGTAAAAGGATGATTGCATAGATATCCTTATTTTCATTTTGAAACTGACTTGATGGTAGCTTCCACAGTCCAGCCTCAGTGAGAGGATAATTACTTCAGTGTGTCAAATTATGAAGATGATAAAATTTATGAATGAAAAAGAAACATAGAAAGTAACATTAGACCAAAATCCTTTGCTAAGAGATGTGTCATTAAAACAGTTAACTAATTGTATCCTTACAAATACTTTAAAATGCATAAGTTCTCACTATTGAAATGTAATACACAAAACAGAAAACACGTATGTCATTATTCCTGACCTCAAAGGATTTTCATGATCTATACATAGTACATAATCCTGTTAATAGAAAAAACAGAGCATGCCAGCAGATGAAGCTTCTGATAGCCTTTTCCCTGTCACTATACAACTAAATAGGGCTTTCGTGCTTAATGAATATGTACTAAGAGAATCTGAACTTTGTGTCTGGTCTTTTTGCTCAGGGTTATGTGTATGGATTCATCCAGACTCTTGGTTTTCATTAAATCTTGTTTTCTCTTGCTGCTCTGAACTGCACTGTTCCTCTGCCACCACTTACTCTATAGCTAATATTTGCTTGGATTTCATATTTTGGATATTAGAATAGTTCTTGTATGTCCATGCTAATGCAACTTGGAGGGCTCGGAGGCATGTACATATTTATATTCAGCGATTTCATCAAATGGTCTTCCAGATGATAGCCTTTAAGCTCACACTGACAGTGTATGGCAATTCTATTGGTTTCACACTTGCCAAATGACTTCATTTTTTAGTTTAATCTTTAGCTATATTTCATTGTTATTTTTTTTCTTTTTTGAGAATTGGAATATTTTGTGCATTTATTTGACAATATTTTATTAGCACTTTAAACCATGAAGTTTAATCACAAATAATTCAATAAACATGCTTTAGAAAACAATGTGTCTCATATTGACTGCAGGTTTTCTTTTTCCTTTTCGGCAGACTCAATATTTAGAGCAGTTTAATTTCACAGCAAGTCTGAGCAGTGTGTCCAGGGAGTTCCCTCTTATATCCTGCTTTCCCACAAACACTTTTAACATACTGCCTTAAAATGGAATGATGTTTCAAAGGATGATAGTGTTTGCACATGTCATTATCACCCGGAATCTGTAGCTTACAGGAGACTTTCTTTTCCAGCTGTGAGGCGGGTAAGGCCGAAAGCACCAGGCCATGCCTTAAGCAAACAAAGAGCTGTGGCATGTGCAGAGAGCACTCTGACCAGAGGAAACCTGACCCATAAGCTCCATACCAAAAGATGATGACTTGCAGCCCCAGAGCCAACCAAGAAATGCCACAGTAGCTAGGAGCAGAGCCTGCCACAAATCCACATATATAAACCTCAAGCCTTCGTTTAATAAATGAGAGATTGCTTGCAACTCCCAGAATCTGTGCCATTGATTCAGTGTCTGCTCACCAGCTGCCAAGACCAGCAACATTCTTGCCCCCAATGTAGATGAAACCTTAACTGAGACTTGCACTTTGGGTACTGTTTTTTATTTTTTTTATTTATTTTTATTTTTTCTTTATTGATGGCTGGCTTGCTGTCCTGATTCCTATTATGACTTGGTGAAAACCCCTCAGCTGTTTTCAGTTTGTAAACCTCTCTTCTCAGTTTTCTGTTTTCCTATCCCAATTGATAAGCATTAGGTTCTCTCTCTCTCTCTCTCTCTCTCTCTCTCTCTCTCTCTCTCTCTCTCTCTCTCTCTCTCTCTCTCCTCTCTCCCTCTCCCTCTCCCTCTCCCTCTCCCTCTCCCTCTCTCTCTCCCTCTCCCTCTCCCTCTCCCTCTCCTCTCTCTCCTTATCTTTTCATTCCATTCCCCTGTCTGTTTTGTCTTTAGGGCACATATTGTTAACTATTCACCTGCCCAGCTTCTGAAACTCATGGCCAGGCTTTTCTTTTTCCTGGGGCTGTAAATCCCCTGACACCTCTCCAAGGGGGTGGGAACATTTGCTCAGCGAATTACTGACTCTTTTAGTTTCTTTGTCCTTGATTTCTGTTTTTCTTGCTGTGGGAAACTTTCCTTCTGTTGCCAGAGAACCCCAACTCAGAGCTCTTAAAGCTTTGCTTTAGATCAGGAGAATAAGAGTTAAAACTTCCCATCTGTAAAAGTTTTGGAATGAGGCTTCTGTTACGGCATCCTGGATATCACCTGAAAACATCTAGAATCCATCAGTGTGGCTGCGAGTCCTCTTTCTAAGTAGAAAATGAGAAGCACAGGATGGGAAAACACCCCAGGCAGCCTTTGTCCCGATACTTTTGGGAAACATAACTTGTATAAAATCAGGCTCTACAGAGGAAGTCATCTGGTCCTTTAATGATCATTGTGAGGAACAAAAATCCTCCTCACTCTCCCTCACTTCCCCACTGCCTTATGAGGACCATATCTCAGATGGGGAAGAGGACACTTCACAGACAGACCCACTCCCCTCCAAAAAACTACCCAGGAAATCTGTCCTTAAGGAGGATGAACTAAAATGTACTGTTTACCCTGGGGAGACTTACAGGATAACCCCTCCCCTCTGCTCCCCATTACCCCTCAGGGATAACTGAGACCACCAAGCGGGACACTCTACAGCTTAAATTCTCCACTTATCACCCAACCAATCCCTTTGCATTTCCAGTTCATGTTGGGACCAATGCAGCTGCTCAGGCATGGGTTCCCACCCCTCTAGCCAATCTTTCCCTGATCCATAAGGCTGCCAACGAATCACGCCCTGAATCCCCGTATTTTGAGCAAGTGCTGCGACAATGGGCAATGCAACTTCAAACCTATTGATTGGCACCATTTAATGAAAGCAGTACTTCAACCAGCTGTTTTTCTTAATTGGTGGGCAGCCTGTAATCATCAAGCTGAAGAGCAGGCATGCCTGAATATTCAATATAATATTGTTATTTCTCTAGACATGCTGACCAGCAGGGGCAAATATGATAATCTCGCAACTCAAGCCCAAACTGGCCTGCATGCCTATTTTGAGTAGGTCGATGAAATTGCATTTAAAGATGATAAGGCCTTTTATGAGGATATAGTAACTCATTATCATTTTGGTAGAAATTCTAGCCTTCACCCCCACTTCTAGCCACTACCCGCCCCAGATATAAATATTCCAATGCTGATGCCATTAAATAGGACATTGCAGAAGCCTGTGTGGGTGGACCAGTGGCCTATTACAGAACCAAAATTATCAGAATTGAGAAAGGTAGTTGAAGAGCAATTGTCACTGGGCCTCTTTAATTTCTCTCACCACTCCCCAGCACTGGCCATTAGGTCTATGTTTGGCAATTGACCACTATGTGGACTCAATGCTTGCTTAGATGTGAGAGCATTCTTATTTTTAAGGGGAGGGGGTTAACTTAATGGATCTTTTACTGCTAATGAATCATTTGAGTCCTCCGTTTCTATTAAACAACAAAAGAATTTTTTTTTTATCTTCAAGGGTACCCCATCTTAAGCACTCAGCAGCTGATTAATTCTCATTTCCAGTCAGCCATACTCAATTAGCAACTAGATTTATTGGATGATGCAATTCAAACATTAAAAAGGTTGGTAAGAGGCAACTGTGATCCCCAATTTTCCTCCTTTTGTTTAGTCCATTATGATCTTGAATATAACACAAGCCAGGGGTCTGTTAAGGAAAATCATATTGGGACCATGGAGCAAAGAGCTCTTAAACCATATAGTACAATCTCTAATAAAATCTTAAGCCTGAACTCCATGTGTGTAAAACCATTGGAGGCATCTACAACATTCTTTGCTCAAATTTGGGATCACATAAAATCAATCCTTGACCCTTCAAAAATTATAGCATGGGAAATGCTACTCTTAATAATTCTGTTGTTTAAGTGTTTCCTACAGCATGTTTCCAGCAGCATCACATCAACAAAACAACCCCATAACTGCTAATGGCTCTGGAATGCCCTGATCATCACCCCTCTGAGGAAGTAATAAGAGCTTGGCTCATGGAAATTCGAGATGTCTCTGTCTGATGCCTCTGTCTAATGTTCTTGCACCTCAGGCATTTTACAGGGGACCCACCCTCTGAAGGCTGGTAGCCAGAGATGAGTAGAGCCTGTTAGGCAGCCCAACCTAAGACAGGCACATCTCTATGTTGGGGGACCCCTGAGGTGGTGACAAGAAGGTTAGAGCAAAGAACTTTAATTCCCACTAGCAGCCACAAAAATATAATGAAAAGCATGATATGAGGCGAGTAAGGCAGAAAGCACTGGGCCATGCCTTAAGCAAACAAAAAGCTGCACCATGCACAAAGAGTACTCTGACCCAGAGGAGCCCGACCCATAAGCTCCAAACTAAAAGATGATGACATGCAGCCCCAGAGCCAACCAAGAAATGCCACAGTAGCTAGGAGCAGAGCCTGCCACAAATCCACATATATAAACTGTAACCCCTTGTTTAATAAATGAGAGCTTGCTTGTAGACCTCCATGAACTGATTCTGTGTCTTCTCAACCCCTGACCCTGGGGTTAGAGACAGCAGGACCCTAGCTGTAGAGCCAGCAGCACAGCTGCACATTTGCAGTTTGATAAATGTAAATGCTATGTATATATCAATACAGTTATGGTGTGGAATAGTTAAACTAAAGCATGAGTCACACCTGCATCCCTTCTACCCAGGTGACTCCTGTTATTTCTGCTTGATATAGATTTGTATTTTCAATAATAGTATTCTATTGTAAAAACATAATATGAAACTGTGATTTGGCTTCTTTCGCTTGTGTATGCCTTTAAGGCTCTCCTACGCTGTTTCATGATTCCAGAGCTGTTTATTTGTAAGTGCTAAACAATTTTCATTGTCTGGAATTGCATTTCATCTATTCACCCATGGAAAGGTAGGTTCCTGGGTGTCTCCAAATTTTGGCAAGAAATAAAAGCCATGTGATATCTCTACAGATTTTTTGTCCATTTGGAAAAGTTTTAGGTTACTTGTGAGAATATCAAGGAGGGAGATTGGTGGGTCAGATGGAGGGTGATTGGCAGGTCAGATGGTAAGCATTTAACTTTACTATGAGTCACCAAATTTCATTTAAGGTGGATGAACTGCATTAGCCATGAAAACGTTGTTTTGATTTTTTTTTGTTGTTTGTTTTTATTTACTTATTGAAATATTTTTAATTAAAAAATAAGCCACAAAGACTCTGAGCAGTACTCTAAAATACAGTAAAAGCTAGCAAGAATGTTAGTTACACACTTTCCTGGTGTGTAATGCTTCCTTTAATGAAGGCAATGCTTCTCCAGAAGTTCCCACATTAGTCTAAGCTGTTCCCTCTCCCTGTCTGTCATAAAGTCTTTACTGACAGAAGGACATTGAGACAAAGCACTAATGGCATGGGTAGAATTCTTACTAAGTGCTAGTATTTTTTCTGTAACTCGTTCTAAGAATCATTTTCTCATCTTTAAAATGTGATTCATGACCAGAAACATAGGTGTGGGGTCAGTCAGAGCTATGAAATATAGGATAAACTATCTATCTCACCTGAATCTTAAATATTTTGTTTAAAAATTACCAGACCAGCAATCTATCACAGAATTGTAGGGAAGATTACATGAGGTAAGTAGGAAATCTTTGATAGCTATATATTATTCAGAAGTGATTAGCAAGCTCCTCTTGAATAACTAATGTTACAATGTATACTTTGTAAAAGTGATTTGTGCTAGATCTACATTATGTTACATTAAAAATAGATTATCTGAATATTTACATGAACAGTTATGAACAGTTCAAAATAAATGTCAAAAATCATTGGCTTGTAAAAATACAGCTATTTGATGGAGTCACTTGAAGAATATACATTTTGGTATCAATTAGAGTAGGAAACTACTAAATTGTTAGAATTTTACCTTTTCAAGAAATTTAATATTAAAAACATTAAAAAGTAAAAAGAAATGATTCTGTAACACAGGATACAACTGCATATATTGTCTGATGTTCTTCCAAGATGATAAAAAATAAGTTGGACACAAGTTAGAAATTTCTGAGTAATTTTCCTAACGAAGATGCAGAGATTTGATTCAGCACGGTTATATGACACAAGCTTTTATTGATTGTCTTTACACATATCAGTTGGAAATTTTTTTAAAAAATCAGTCGGAGTAAAGATGTTTCTAGGACTTAGCATACTGAATTAAGTCAACTAATGCATTGAAAAAGATGTGAATGAAACAACACAACGGTAGTCACTGACTTTGGAGCTATAATTTAGATTTTTCTAAGAACTAGCCTTCTCTGTTTCCTGTCCTGTGAGATAAGTAAGAGCTTCTACATTTGTGTGAGTCATGGAATGGATGGTTTCTCACTTCTGTTTGATTGTCCCTTTGGGGCTTTGGCCGTCTTTGTAAAGAAATTGCTTCCCTTCCTCCTAGTTCCTTATAATAGCAGTCTTAATTTCAAATGATTTAAAAAGAATATATTGCTACAAAATACATAAATAGTCCTAATCTGAGTAAAATATTCAGCAAATAGAAATTTCAGTCAGAAAATTTCCTATCATTGAGACCTCTTTTTTTCTGATATGTGCCTAAGTATTTTCTACAAAAATTTCTTTGTCATTAAACAAGGATCAAAACATTAATATAGAAAGGTGACTTCTCTGAAATTTTATCAGAAATAGGAGCTGCATTGGTTTAATTACTATTGTTACCTAGGACTTGAAATACAAGCTGTTTTTTAGAGCACTGAAATAAAATAGTATATTTAGAGCACTGAAATAAAATAGTATATTTAGATATACTAAATGAAATATACTAAATGAAATAAAATAGTTTTGCATATATTTGTTTAAAGTTTTTTTTTATTATTTACTCATTATAATCTTATTACAATAATTTTGTTTTATGCTTACCTAGGGACGTAGAAATTGAACATAGTTACCTTAATTAGACAAATCTGCCAGCTGTATTTGACTTTTTATCATGGCTCACTACACAAGTCAAAATTGTAATATGCATTTTACATATGTATCCATAAAAGTTAAATATATGAAAATACGACCTCTAATTTAATCAAAACATTTAATGCTCATTAAAATTACAGATTTAGGTTCTGTAGTATAGCTCAAAGAGCTCTTGAAACCACACTTATAATTTCAGAGCTGTGCCTCTCTTCTCCCAGCACATACTTCTATGCTGAAAGAATATTGCTCCATTAGGTTCAGGTCATTGCTTCTTTTACTTTACATCTTTTAATCTTTAAAATACAATAAAACTCTGGACTTCAGATATTATAGCAAAAATGCCTGCAGCTCATTGACATTCAGTGAAAGTCCACTGTTGAATAACTGCTTAGCTAACTATTGGTATGTTCTGCAAACCATGAAAACATCACTAGAAGTGCTCTGTGCCCATCAGTAAAAAGGGAGATGTAGCTAACCAGAATTACTATAATGATAGGTGACTGCAGGGGATTGGCACAGTGGAATTCTGATGTGCATAAAAATAAAACCAGATATGATGTGCACATTATTATTCCTAAATACCACTTCTTTATGAAAAATGATATCAGATCACGTTTCTAGGAATGTATAAGTGAGTGGAATAATAATTTCACATCACTACAGGGAAGTCTTGCAATACTTGTCAGGAAATTATTGCTACAAAGCTTCAAGCAATTAAGAGATTTATTTTTTAAGGTGAGTGAGTTTCTGTTCCAGTCATATCAAACATATTAAAAAGGATGTAGTCAGCGTGAACATTCGTATGTACTTTATGTGTACTTGTTATGCATGGCCCTATAAAAGTATGCATCAGGGAAAGACATTACAACCTCAATTCCTTGTAAAGACAGCAGGATTTAATGGGCCAGAAAGCAGGTGTGCAATCCAAGGAGAAATTGCTCTATAACACTGCTGTACCATGGTTGGGCAGAATCACGGTTCTGTTTTTCTTTCCACTATCATTGCACAGTCTATTTAGATGCATTCTATAAAATTATGCCCAATGATCCATACTTGGGGTTGTTTCAGAATATATTATTAACAATAAATCAAGGCTCTGCCAAAACTACAGAAGTTCCTTTGAAATGCTCAATATAGAGAGGTGGCTATCACGTATATTTTATGGAATAATTCAGTTAACTCAAATTGAAATGTATTTCACTATGTAGTATGTTTTAATGAATGTTTAATATTCCTAGTATATAGCAGTATTTTGAAATGGATTGTGATTTTGTAGGATTTTTTAGACATAGTTCAAAATATTTCCAGTCAAAAGAACTTTTGCAGCTCAGACAAACCTTACCTCCAGAACAGTCTACTCTATATTGTAAGTACAGTGGAAGGGTATTTTATGAATTTACATGGTTTTAGCAATGAGTATGTAATTATTGTAATTACATGTTAGACACATGCAAATAGAGGCATTATCATTAGAATCACATTTTAATAGCTATGAAGTTATAAGAGATGATAATCAAATATCATGTGACAAATTCCCATTAATAACAATTTGAAGTCAGTAGTACCATTTTTTATACATCTAAATTTTGTTAAAAGAATTCCAGAGAACTCTAGTAATCAAAGCAATCAAAATACCAACAATGAGAATATAAACAATAAAATATCCTTTCTCCAAATAAATAAATAAATAAATAAATAAATCACTGACACTGTTAAAGTATTATAAACAATAGCACCAGTAGAGTTACATAAAAAAGACAAACTGCCAATTATGGACATAGCTGATAAGAGGCCAAGACAGCTCCCAGAAGACCAGGGAAACCGGCCCCCAACTCCCACCCTACTCTGCCTTTGCCTACCCAGCATAACCCCAAGTGCCCCTCCTCTTCTTGTCACCTGATTCTGCCTCACACCTCTGTCAAAACCCCTACTCCATTAGAGATCAGGCCAGCATCCCAAACTCAAGGTAAGACTGGACCCCCACCCCACCTGTGCCTGTCCAACAAAACTCCAACTGTGCCTCCTCTTCTCATCACCATATCCCACCCAACATCACTCATGAAAGCCTTCTACCCCATCAAGCTCCCTGAAAACCACATAAGCCACCTCCACCCTCCCCTGCCATGCCTGGGCCCACCCAGCTTAACCCCATGTGCTTCTTTCCTTGTTACCCTATCTCTGGGCCCACACCTCTGCAAGAAGCCTCCAGCTCCACCAGAGGCTAGGCCAGCATCCTGAGCCTCACCCAGGTAAGACTGTTCTCTACCCCACCCACACTCACCCAGCATAACTCCAACAGCCCCTCTTCTCGTCATCACCATATTCTGCCCACACCTCCAGTGGAAGTAGTCTACCCCACCACAGGCCATGCTGGCATCCTGAACCCAAGAGACCAGGCCTACTCCCAGAAAACCAGACAGAAGCCTCCTACCTCACCAGGAGCCAGGCCAGGATCCTGAATGCATAGGAACCCCAGTCAGATCAGAAACCATGCACATAGCCAGAATTCCAGCCACAGACTTCGACAGATAACTAAGGCTGGACAAGAGACCACCTAGGCCATCAGGAGTACAGCATTATTTTCATTAGGGTTTCTACAGCTGTGAAGAAAGGCCATGACCACAGCAACTCTTATAAAAGAAAAACATTCAATTGAAGTGGCTTGCATTTTTAGAGCCTTAGTTATTATCATAGTGGTGTGACATGGTGGTCTGTAGGCAGAGGTGGCACTGGAGCTGAGAGTCCTACATCTTGATAGGCAGGCAACAGAAAGTCTTCTAAGTCACCGTGCTTGGTTTGAGCATATATGAGACCTCAAAGCCTGCTTCCACAACAGCACACTTCCTCCAACAAGGCCATGCCTACTCCAACAAAGGCACACCTCCTAATAATTACATTCCCTTTGGGGGCAACTTTCTTTCAAACCACCACAAGCTCTCAATGAAAGTGGAAATCTTTTACCCAACCACAGGACATGGCAGCCAGAAGACCAGAGAGGAAACAGAAACCAAGGAAGAAAATGTCTATCCAATAAAGACATATCCAGAACTTGACACCTAGACTTATAATAACTTCAAATCCAGATGCTTAAATGTAACCCTAAGAACATAAAAAATAAAAGCCAGGCAATATGTCACCACCAAAGCCCAGCCATACCACCACAGCAAGCTTGAATATTTCAACACAATGGAAGCACAAGAAACAACCTTGAAACTAAATTAATGATGATGATAGAGGTTCTGAATAAATTCTTTAGAGAAATTGTGGAGAAGACAATAGAAAATTTAAGGAAATCAATAAATCTCTTAAAGATATCAAGAAAACCAAGAAACAGACAAACAAACAAACAGATGATGGAAATGAATAAAACTGTTTAAGACCTGAAAATGGAAAAAGAAAAAATAAAGAAAACACAAACTAAGGGAATTCTGTAAATGGAAAATCAAGAAGAGTGAATGGAGCTACAGATGCAAGCATCACCAACAGAATACAAGTGATGGAAGAGAGTATCTCAGGTGTTAAAGACTTGAGAGAAGAAATAGATACACTGGTCAAAGAAAATGCTAAATCTAAAAATTCTTGACATAAAACATGCAAGAAATCTGGGACATAAGAAAAAAAAAAACCAAACTTAAGAATAATAGGAATAGAAGATGAAGATACTCAGCTCAAAGGCCCAGAAAATATTTTTAACTAAATCATAGATGAAAATTTTCCTAACCTAAAGGACATGCCTATAAAGGTAGAAAAAGATTATAGAATACCAAATATATTGGACCATAAAGAAAAGACCCCTTGCCACATAATAATCAAAACGTTAAACATGTATAACAAAAAAAGAATATTAAAAGCTACAAGAGAAAAAAGCTAAATAACATATAAAGGCAGACCAATTAGAATTACTTCCAACTTCTCAATGGAGGCACTAAAATCCAGAAGGGCCTGGACAGATGTTCTGCAGACTCTAAAAGACCATCAATGGCACCCAAGATTTCTATACCAAGCAAAACTTTCAATCACCTTAGATGGAGAAAACTAGATATTTCATGATAAAGTCAAATTTAAACTATATCTATGCACAAATCCACCCCTCAAAAGGTACTAGAATGAATACTCCAAACCTGGGGAGGTTAACTACATCCACAAAAACACAGGCAATACATAATCTTGCACCAGTATAACATAAAGAAGGATAATACACACACACACACACACACACACACACACACACACACACACACACACTCACACACTCACATACACACACCATGACTACAACCATCACTTACAACAAAGTAACAGGAATTAACAAGCATTGGTCCTTGATATCAATGGACTCAATTCTCTAATAAAAAGACACGGACTAACAGAATATATTTGAAAACAAGATACACCCTATGCTGCATACAAGAAACACACCTCAACATCAAAGATAGAAATACCTCAGTGTAAACAGCTGGAAAAAGATTTTCCAAGCAAAGGGCTTCAAGAAACAAGCTGGTGTAGCTATTCTAATATCTAATAAAATAAGTTTCAAACCAAAATTAATCAAAAAAGATGGGGGAAGAACACCTGATACACAACAAGGGAAAAATCAACCAGGATGGCATCTCTATCCTCAGCATCTATGTCCCAAACACAAGGGCACCAACATTTGTAAAGGAAACACTACTAAAGCTTAAATCACACATTGCCCCTCACACATTAATAGTGGGAGATTTCAATACCCAGCTCTCACCAATGGATGTATAATCCAGACAAAAACTCAATAGAATATTTGAGCTAACAGACATTATGACCCAAATAAACCTGACAAGTATCTATAGAACATTTCACCCAAACACAAAATAATACACTTTTTTTCTCAGCACCTCATGGAACATTCTCCGAAACTGATCATATACTCAGTCACTAAGCAAGTCTCAACAGATGCAAGAAAATTGAAATAACCCTCTGTACCCTGTCAGACCACCATAGATTAAAATTTCAACAACAGAAAGCCTAGAAGCTCAGGGAAAATGTATAACTCTCTACTAAATGACCACTGGGTCAAGGAAGAAATAAAGAAATAAAAAACTTCATAGAATTCATGTTGAATGTACAATGTACCCAGTCTTATGGGACACAATGAAAGTGGTGCTAAGAGGAAAGTTCATAGCACTAAGTGCCTTCGTAAATAATTTGGAGAGATCTCATGTTAGAGACTTAACAGCAAGCATGAAATCTATAACAAAAAAGCAAACACACCCAAGAGGAGTGTGTAGACAGCAGGAAATAGTCAAACTGAGGGACTGAAATCAATAAAATAGAAATACAGAGAACAATGCAAAGAATCCATGAAGCAAGGAGCTGGTTCTTTGAGAAAATCAGCAAGATAAACAAACCCTTATCCACACTAAATGAAAGAGACAGAAAGCATGTCCATGTTGACAAAATCGGAAACAAAAAGGGAGACATAGCAAGAGACACTGAGAAAATTCAGATAATCATTAGGTCATAATGATTATCTGCACTCCACAAAATTGAAAAATCTCGAAGAAGTTGACAAATTTCTTGATAGATACCACTTACCAAAGTTAAATCAAGATCCGTAATCACTGTAAATAGACCTATAACCCCTAAGGAAATAGAAGTACTAATTAAAAGTTTCCCTACCCCAAAAAGCCCAGGGCTAGATGATTTTAGGCCAGAATTCTCCCAGTCTTTCTAAGAACAACTAATACCAATACTCCTCAAATTATTCCACACAACAGAAACAGAAGGAACAATGCCAAATTCTTTCTATGATGTCACAGTTACCCTGAGATCCAAACCACACAAAGACTTAACAAAGAAAAACAATTACAGACCAATTTTCCTCTTGAACACTGATTCAAAAATACTCAATAAAATACAAACCGAATCTAAGAACACATTAAAAAGATCATTCACTATGACCAAGTACACTTCATCCTAGAGATGTAGGGATAGTTCAACATATGAAAATCTGTCAATCTAATCCACCATATAAAATTGAAAGAAAAAAAACACATGGTCATTCTATTAGGTGATGAAAAAGCCTTTGACAAAATCCAACAGCCCTTCATGATAAAAGTCTTGGAGCTATCAGGGATACAAGGGACATATGTAGTGGGTAGCCATTCCAGCTTGGATCTGGAAGTTCCAGCCCCCATTGAGACTCTGGCAACTGTCACGCCTACGAGGTGGGGCCAGGGGAGGCGCCTGGAGACCAGAGATCTGGATGGGCGAGCGCCTCCCCTGGCCCCGCCTCGTAGGTGTGCCACCCAGGCCTTTGGAATTTGCCCCACGTTGGATGCCAGATATTGGTGAAATTATTAAGGCCACTCCACGTAGCTAAAAGGAAGATTTATTTAGTGGGTAACTTACAAATTAAGGGATAGGTAGGTCGCAGGGTCTGGGGAAGGTGTATCGCAATCCAGTGGTGTTCTCTAGAGCTCAGCTAGGTCTACCTCCACCGTTCAGGGTCCCGGAACAGAGAGAGCGCTCACCCATCTAGATCTTGGGTCTTCAGGCACCTCCCCTGGCCCTGCCTTATAGTTGTGATAGTTGCCAGAGTCTTAATGGAGGTTGGAACTTCCAGATCCAAGCTGGAATGGTTACCCACTACAGACATACCTAAACATAATAAAGGCAATTTATTGTAAATCTATAGTCAACATAAAATTAAGTTGAGAGAAACTCAAAGCAATTGCACTAAAACCAAGAACAAGACAAGACTGTCCACTCTCTCCATCTCTATACAATATAGTTCTTGAAGTTCTAACTAGAGAAATAAGACACTAAAGGGAATCAAGGGGATAAAAACAGGAAAAGAAAACATTGAAATATCACTATTTGCAGATGATATGATAGTACACATAAGCATCCCCAAAAATTTTACCAGGAAACCCCTACAGTTGATTAAATACCTTCAGCAAAATGGGTGGATACATAATTAACTAAAAAAAAAGTAACCCTCCATTATACAAATGACAATCGGGCCTAGAAAGACACTAGGGAAACAACACCCTTAACAATAGCCACACACAATATAAAATATCATGTGATAACTCTCAACAAGAAAGTGAAAGACTTGTCTGAAAGAACCTTCAAGTCTTTGAAGAAGAAAACAGAAGATGATATCAGAAAGCAGAAAGATATTTCATGTTCATGGATCAGTAAGATTATCATAGTAAAGAATGATCATCCTACCAAATGCAATCTACAGATTCAATGCAATTCCCATCAAAATTCCAACACAATTCTTTACAGATCGTGAAAGAATAATACTCAACTTTATATGAAAAAAAAACAGAATAGCTAAAACAATTCTGTACAATAAAAAAATTTCCATAGTTATCACCATCCCTGATTTCAAGCTGTACTTCAGAGCTATAATAATAAATAAAACTTATCATATTGGCATAAAACAGAGTGGTTGTACAATGGAATCAAATTGAAGACACAGATATAAATCCATACATCTATGAACACCTGATTTTTGACAAAGAAGCCAAAATTTTGTAATGGAAAAAGGAAAGCATCTTCAACAAATGTGCTGATCTAACGAATGTCTGCATGTAGAAGAATGCAACAAAGAACAGATATACTGAACCTGATAGAAGAGAAAGTGACAAATAGCTTTGAATGCATCCATACAGGATACAACTTCCTGAATAATGTAGGCACTAAGATCAACAATTAATAAATGGGATTCTGTGAAACTAAAAATATTCTGTAAGGCAAAAGTCATGAACAATAGGATAAAATGGCAGCCCAGAGAATGGGAAAAGATCTTTACCAACTCATATCTGACAGAGGGCTGATTTAAAGAATATAAAAAAAACTCAAGAAACTAGACATCAACAAAACAAACAATGCAATTAAAAGTGGGGCACAGATATAAACAGAGAATTCTCATCAACAGAATCTCAAATGGCCTAAATACGTGCAAAGAAGTGATCAACATCCTTATCCATCAGAGAAATGTAAATCAAAACTACTCTAAGATTCCATCTTACACCTGTCAGAATGGCTATGATAAAAAACAAAAGTGACAGCTCATGCTGGAGAGGATGTGGAGTAAGGGGAACATTCCTCCAATGCTGGTGGGAGTGCAAATTTGTACAGCCACTTCATAAATCAATATGGTAGTTTCTCAGAAAATTGGGAATTGATGAACCCAAGATCCAGCTATACCACTTTTGACCATACATCCTACCATAAGGATACTTTCTCAACAATGTTCATAGCAGTTTTATTCATAATAGCCAGAACTTGGAAACAATCTAGATGTCCCTCAACTGAAAAATTGATAAAGAAAATGTGGTACATTTACACAACAGAATATTACTCATTGAAAAACAATGACATCATGGAATTTGCAGGCAAATGGATGGAACTAGAAAGAAATAATCATGGGTGAGGTAACCCAGATCCAGAAACACAAACATAGTATATATTCACTTATAAGTGGATATTAGCTGTAAAGGATAACCATGCTACAATCCATAGACCCAGAGAAGCTAAATAATAAAGAGGGCTCAAGAGGGGAATTCAGAAATCCCCGGGAAAAGGAAATAGAAGAAATTCTGTGGGTGAATTTGGGATGGGTGGGGATGGAACTATGAGGGATCAGGTGAAGGGAAGATGGAAGGAAAGTACTGAAAGGATAGACTGGAAAGGGGACATTTTAGGGTAAGGTAGAAACATGGTACAAGGGAAGCTCCTAGGATTCTACAAGGATATCCCCAGCTAAGATTCCAAGCAACAGGGAATACATAGCTTGGTCTGGCTATTTCCTGTGACCAGGCAAGTCTTATACTTGTGAGATTGGGAAAACAACCTTTGAGCATTGTAGCTGGAGTTTTTTCCAGTCCTGCCCAGCCCCATGGACCTCACAACCACTTATAAAATGATCACTCAGCCAGGTGGTGGTAGCGCACACCTTTAATCCCAGCACTCGGGAGGCAGAGCCAGGCAGATCTCTGTGAGTTCGAGGCCAGCCTGGGCTACCAAGTGAGTTCCAGGAAAGGCGCAAAGCTACAGAGAGAAATCCTGTCTCGAAAAACAAAAACAAAAACAAACAACAACAAAAAAAATCACTCAGAAGCTCATATTAATTAAACTGCTCAGTCATTAGCTCAGGCCTACCACTGACTAGCTCTTACACTAAACTCAGCCCATTTCTATTAATCTATACCTTGCCACATGGCTTGTGGCTTACTGGTAATTTACATCTTGCTCCTCATCGCAGCAGCTGGCAGCATCTCCTGACTTACCCTTCTTCCACCCAGCATTCTCCTCTCTCCTTGTCCCACCTACACTATCCTTCCTGCCTGGCTGCTGGCCAATCAGTGTTTTATTTACCAATCAATCATAGCAACATATATTCACAGCATACAGGATATCCCACAGCTGACCATAGTCTGTAGCTAGAGTTTTCCTGCCTTGCCCACAGTCAGGACAAATCTTTGTCACCCGCCAGTCCCACAGCCGCTCAGACCCGACCAAGTAAACACAGAGACTTATATTGTTTACAAACTGTATGGCCGTGGCAGGCTTCTTGCTAACTGTTCTTTTATCTTAAATTAACCCATTTCTATATATCTATACCTTGCCACGTGGCTGGTGGCTTACCGGCATCTTTATATGCTGCTTGTCCTGGCGGTGGCTGCAGTGTCTCTCCTTCCTTCTTCCTGTTTCCCCAATTCTCCTCTCTCTTTGTCCCACCTATACTTCCTGCCTGGTCACTGGCCATCAGTATTTTATTTATATAGAGTGATATCCACAGCAATAGTCTGTCCTACCTATGGGATGTGCTGGGGTAAGGGTGGCACAGGGATTGTGGGAATGGCCAACCAATGATTGATTCAGTCTCAGTTCTGTGCCACAAGAGTGAGTCCACCCCTGTTACTACCTGGAGTACCAGAACCATTCCAAAGGCTGGATGGCCCAGAGACCTAGAATAGAACCAAACATGACTGGAGGGAAAAAAAAGCCATTGTAATGATGCCTAATGATGTTCTGTTATACTCATAGATTGGTGCCTAGCCTAATTGTCATCAGAAAGGCTTCATCCTGCAACTAATGGAAACAGATGTGGAGACCCACAGCCAAACAGGGGCAATGTAAAGGGATTCTGTTTAAGAGAGGAAGGAAGGATTGTAGAAACCAGAAGGGTCAAGGATATGACAAGAAAACTCACACAATCAACCAACAATGGCTCATAGGAGCTCACAGAGACTGAACCAACAACCAAGGAGCCTGTTTGGGGACTAACCTAGGACCTCTGCACATGTGACAGTTGTGTAGCTTGGTCTTCTTATAGTACTCCTCACAGTGGGAGCAGGGGCTGTCCCTAATACTTTTGCTGGCTTTTGGGATGCTATTCCTCATACTGGGTGGCCTTGCCCAGCCTTAGTACAAGGGGAGGCACTTAGTCTTATGGCAACTTGATATGTCATGTTTTGTTGATAACCATGAGAGGCCTGCCATTTTCTGAATAGAAATGGAGGAAGAAAGGAATGAGGTAGGCAGAGGGGAGGTTGGGACAGAGATTGGGAGAAGAGAAAAGGGAAAATTGTGGTTGAGATGTAAAACAAATTAATTAAAAAAAAAGGAAATAGTATGTCAGCATAGTTTTCTCTGGGGAATGTTTGAAATTAAGCAAGATGCTAAAATAATTTGTACTTTCTGATTAAAGTGTTGTGAGAATTATCCTTCAAATAAGTGAAGTGCATCTGAAGATTTAATTTTCAAAATGCTGATCACTGTGTGTGGTGGTTTGAATGAGCAATATCCTCTATAAACTGAGACATTTGAATGCTTGATTCCTAGTTGGTGGTACTGTGGGGGGAGGCTTAGGTGATGCAGTCTTGTAAGAGGAAGTGTGTTGTTGGGGTCGGCTCTGATAGTTTAAAACCTCATCTTATTGCTCTCTTTGCTTCATGCTTGTATCTGAGCTCTCAGTTTGCTCTTCCTGCTACCATGCCTACAGGTTCTGCTATGTCTCTGTTCCACAATGGACACTTAGCCCTTTGGAATAACTATCAGTAAACGTTTCCTTGTATAAGCTGCCTCTGGCTGTAGTGCTTTATGACAGCAACATCAAGGAAAATAATACATATAGTGACAAAGAAAGCACACGACTTGTCTAAGTTTGGAAACATTTACCAATGGCCACAATAGAGGATCCATATATAAAAGGCACACCCATGACATCTAATGTTTGACATATCTATTGTTGCATTAAGACATAAATGAATGGCCATTAACCTTGGATAGAGGATGAGTCTGCCAATGTCCAACTTAGCAAACCAGGGAGTTTATTGTCACACATCACCTATAGAGCACAGACAGATGAGAGATTAGTAACAGGAGCATGAGTGACTAAAAACCAGTCACTTCACTACAAAAGTCTGATCTCATCATAGATAATAAATATATGTACAAGTCAAGATAAAAATTCCCCTTTCAGTTAACTTTCTACTTCTAGTTCTACTTTAGGTTAACATAAACTGTAGCATCTCCAAAGATCATTTTCAGCCTGGAGAGTTTAAGAAGTGGAGAGTACCAGACTCTAGGTTAGGATCCTGAGATGTTCTTTTCCTCAGTCTCCTGGGGAGTGTGAAGGGCTCCATTGCAATCAGTGATCCCTGGCTACTGTGGCTTTGCTCCTTTTATTCATTGTTATGGCTCCTAGATCTAGGAATGATCTGCTACATAGTGGTAATGGAGTAGACATGTTATACCCAGAAGAAAAATAGGCCATATTGTAGTAGGTGTCTAACACACATATCTTAAAATTAAAAGCCAGCCTACTCAACAATCAGTACTGTTAAAATTAGTTATCAACCCATAGGGAAAAATGAAATTACATCTATATCTCTCACTTTGCACCAAAAAAATCAACTCAAATTGGACTGAAGACCATCTTTCAAAACCTTAAATGCCAAAATTGCTAGAGGAATTTAAATGAAAACATTTTGAGCTATAGATGTATTAGTTATTTTTATCATTTGTTGTGATGAAATACCTTGACAAAAATAATTTAAGAGTAAAGGTGTTGATTTTGCTTCATAGTTCTAGGGTACAATCTGAAATAGTATATAAGCCACGGCGTGGGAGTTTGAGGCAGTGGTTATAGGGACAGCAAAAAGGCAGAGCATAATGAATGCTAACTCAAAGCTCACTTTCTCCTTTTCATTCAGATCATGACCCCAGCCCAAGTTCTGGCACTGCCCAAAGATAAAGTGAGTCATTGCATCGTGATTAGCATAATTTAGATAATTCCTCACAGTCATGTACAGAGGCTAAGCTAATCTATATAACTGCACGTGGGTCAAGAAGCTGGTATTCTAAGTTATTCTGATTCTGTCAAATTGACAATAACATTGAAACTCCACCCCTTGTCAACTTGACCTTCAATCGTCATTTTAAATCCATAATCATATTCCACTTGTCTTCATAGATTCATTGCCCTCTCATAATGCAAAATATATTCTTCCAATCATCAAAATTCTCCACATTCTTTTAAAGTTCCAAATATCTTTTAAAAAGTCTAAGTTCAAGTTTTGGTTTTTTTTTTTTGTTTGTTTGTTTTTTTTTTTTTTTTTTTTTTTTTTTGACTCCAAGTAAGTTCTCTGAACTTCTATAGAAAACAATTCTAGTTCCATAGCTCCCATGTACACTGGCACAGAATACATATCCCACTGCAGAGAAAGAAGGAAAAGCAAGAAATGATTGGACCAAAGCAATCAGAAATGCAGATGGAATACTAAATCTTGTTGTGGCACATTGGTTGTCTTATGATAGAATCATCTAGGCTCCAAAGGCTTGCTAAGCATTGCTCCATCAGCTCTGCTGCATGCAGTTCACATAGATTTTTTTCTTGTGCTGACTCTACATGTACAGTTTCCTCTGTAGATGATCCAATGACAACTCCAGGATTCTGGGATCTCCATTGCAATAGGCTTTACCTTCACAGTTTCATGTAATGACCTCAGGGTTTCCATGCAGTGGCTCAGACTGCCACACATTGTCTGGACTCTGGTTCTCTGAAACCATGGCTGAATACTTGATGACACTATTAGCCTTTGGGGGGTGCACGCAAAATCATCACTGTATGGCACTTTCAAGTTCCGCTGTGAAACTGATTTAGAGCATAACTCAATGGGCCTCTGTTGGCTGAATCAGCAAAATCACTTTCTTAGTCCATTATTTTTCAGTATGGAATCCCCTGAACTTCATTCTCATTCCAGGTTTTCTCCTTTAAAGCAAGTCTGTGTTCCCCCTATTTGAGCTTATAGGTGGGTGTGCCTTTGATGGGTTATCTTTCCTACTGTTTGGTTGTAGAGCAGGAGTTTCCTCTGTAACAATTACAGCTGCTTTATTTCAGTACCTGCCTTGGCTATAATTTTAAATTTTCTCATGGCCTTTATGTTGACAAATACATTTTTAAAGTCTTTCTGCCTGATATTTCTCTTTTTCTTTACAAGCTTGAATGAGTGCAGTGAACTTTATCCATGCCACAGTCTGGAAGGTCTGCTCTCTTGAAATTTTCTCCTCTGAAACATTAGTTCACTACTTTAAAATTCAGTCTCTCCCAGGTTTTTAGGACACAAACCAAATATAACCACACTGTGTCAGAGTATCACATGAGCAGTGTGATGGCTTGAATCAAAATTGCCCCCCCATAGGCTCATATAGTTGAATGCTTAGGAAATGGCACTATTTGAAAGGAGTAAGAGTTACAACCTTGTTGAAGTAGGTGTGGCCTTGTTGGAGTAGGAGTGGTCTTGTTGGGATAGGAGTGGTCTTGGAGGAAGTGTGTCACTGGGTGTGGGATGACTCATCCCTAATAGACTTGAGGGCCAGCTTGCCCAAACAAGTGAAAAAGATACTTTCTGAGAGCCAACCTGGGTCTGTCTAAGAGCCTTAGCAACAACAGCTGAGACATGATCTGGAGATGACCTGGAGCATTGGGAGGCAGCTGTCACACCAGCAGATGTATATTCGTCAGACCTTTCCCTAGGGTGTGGTGGAGCGTATGTAAGTCTTGCCTCTTCCTGAAAAACTGAGCTTGCTGTTTCAACATTTTCCCAGAGTCTGTGTGGTTTGACTCTATGCCTACTTGGCCGCCTCCCCCAAAGGGAACAACAGCACAGGACCCTGCCACAACTGGGGATGGGCTTGGGGGTTTCGAAAGTCAAGCCAGTCCCTGTGTCACTCTCTCTGGTGCCTGAGGATCTGGATGTAGATCCCCTTTGTAATACGTATAAATTCTATTGATTTTCTTCCTCTAGAGAAACCTGACTAATTTAGGAAGGTAAAAGAACACATTGCTGTGAAAATGGAAAGAGAATTACCAGGAACAAAAGAATACAAGTTGGGGAGGAGAGAGGTATGAGATAGGAGCAGAGGGAGTGGTCTAACAAAAAATATGCATAAAATACTCTAACAAAACTGGACTTTGTGTGGTAATTAAAACAAAACAAACTTTACATATATATATATATATATATATATATATATATACATAATAATGTACTTATATGTCTTGAAAAACTGAAATACATTGATATAAACATACCTTTTTTGCAACATTTATGGATATTTATTATATAAGATTTGTTTCAAACTTTTGGCTGTTTACAGCAAGTGATTACTAGAGCACACATGCTTTACTCTGGGTGGGTGGCATAGAAGAGCATATAATCAAGATTAAACCTGTTAACATAATTTATAAGATCTGATTGTATGAAAAATCCATAGTGGTTGTTACACTGTTCTCTTTCAGGCAGGCTAAACTTAAAAATACTGGGTATACAGTAGGGCTGCAGGTTAAGTCTTAAATGACCTCAGGATGTATTACTAACTTGCCTGTGCAGTCCAGAAAGTTCAGTTTCTTTGAATACAAGATATATTTTCATAAAATTGTATCCAATAATGATACCTGATTCGATTAATAGGCTCCCTGTGTTTATTTATAGTTTTTGTTTTTTGTTCCTTTTTATCTTTTCTTTGATTGAAAATAGATTTTTTTCATACAATATATCCTGATTACAGTTTTTGCTCCTTCTACTCCGACCACTTCTTCGTCACTTCACCTCCCATCCAGATCAACCTCCTTTCTGTCTCTCATTAGAAAACAAACAAAATACAATCAAACAAAAACTGCTATGAGGCAATTCCACCAGAGAACACACAAGGGCATTCTTGAAGCCAAGTAGAAAGGCTGTGTTTCTTGCTGGCAGCTGCTGCACGGGGGACTTTCCAACTCATACAGCCCCAGCTTCACCAGTCTTGATCTCTTACGAATGCAAACCACATCTTAGTTGACACATGGACATGAGCAAGAACAGTTAGTGAGACACAAAACTCCAGAAGCCAAAAAGCAAGGTTAGTCCATTCAAGAACTTTCCTGGGTCCTGAAACAATGAAGTGGGTCTGTGATGGATCAAGTCCTAGTTCTTGTTTTGGCAGGTGTGGGGTCTATGCACTGCGTTCTAAGCATAGAACAGTCCCTCTAACACAGCATCACTTGTGTCAAGGTTTGGGGGGCTGTTACAAAACAAACAAATCAGAATAGGAGAAAACAAACAAACAGGAGGACAAGAGCCAAAGACAAGGCCCAGGAGGCAGATATACATGCAGAGACACACTTATCGCCACACTCAGGGCTCCCTGAGCCCCGGGAGGAGGGATTTGATGGAGACATCCTCTTGAGGGCTGAATGTTCCAAGGTCTCTCACCCTCTGCACACTGTCTGGCTATGGGCTCTCTGTATTTGTTCCCCTTTGCTTCTCTGATGATGGCTGAGCAATTTAGCCCTCTACAAGTATAGCAGGATATCATTAGCAGCCACTTATCACCACATTCCTACAGCAGAACAGTATTTGGTTTTCTCCTAGATCCATGGCTCTCTAGTTTCAGGTTTTGGGTCACCAAAGCAACATCAAGCATTGGATTCCTTCTAGTAGAGTGAGTCTTAAGCCAAATGGGATATTTTGTGGTTAATTGGATAAACTTTGTGTCACCATTCCACGAACATACCTTGCAGCCAGGTCACTATAGTAGACTGAAGTTTTTGTAGCTGGGCTGGTGTTTACATTTCTTCTTTGGTAGTGTGCAGAGTGCTTTCTGATACCAAGAACAATAACCCATTAACTCATAGCAGTGAAGGCTCTAGGCAGGCACCAGTTCAACTTCTCCATGGTCAGTGTGTTGTACAGGTGTTGTCTTCTCCACTGGGACGCGCCATCATTTTGTGGAGAGCAGCCTATATTGGGGAAACAGGAAGAAGGAGGAGAGACATTGCAGCCACCGCCAGGAGAAGCAGCATGTAAAGATGCCAGTAAGCCACCAGCCACGTGACAAGGTATAGATTTATAAAAATGGGTTAATTTAAGATATAAGAACAGTTAGCAAAAAGCCTGCCAAGGCCATACAGTTTATAAATATTATAAGCGTCTGAGTGACTATTTTATACGTGGATTGTGGGACTGCGGGGTTTGGTGGAACCTGGAGAGAAGCTCTCCAGCAACAAATGGCGCCCAATGGCTCAAGTTTCCACCTTCAACCTGAGAATATTTAATAACCAATTCTAAACAGAGCCAAAAACAGGTTCCTGCTTCTTGTCTAATACGGGCAGCTAGACGCTGCAAAACGCAGGTTTGAACACTGGCAGTATGGCGGTAATGAGGTGTCTGCTGGCGGCACATTTTATGCTGTGTGGTAAATTTAGTCTTTACTAGTATTAAAAAAAAAAAAACTTTCTGGGCTACATGCTGCTTTGATAAAAGCGTAGACCTACTATTTCTAAGACTTGATGAGTCCCAGAGCTGGCGGAAAACGTACCACCACCATGTTGAAAAGCTGAAGGGGGCGGAGCCAACAGCCACAGTGCCGTTTCAGGCTTAGAAGGCTACAGTTTAAAGCAATAGGTTCACAATAAGACTAATTCAGATAAAATCGTTTACAATGTGTATAAAATATACGTAGACTTGAAAGAGACAAAAAAAGATAAATTAATATAAAAAAGCCACGTAAAGATGAATATTACACAGAGAATCTGGATTGTGTTGTCTTTGGGATTTTTAACTACAAAAAAAAATTTGATCAAAAAAGATGTTGAATTAAACCAATATGTATATTTTAAAGGTACCTGAACTTCAAAATTTGGATTTAAGGATTTGTTGCTTTGGAAAAGAGATTCTGCTTTTGTTTCCACAGAAAGCCAGAGGCTGTGAATTTGTTCCAGATTAAGATACATCAGGTTTCACCAGCCAAGCCCCCCTGAAAGGTCTCCGATGACACCATGGCCCAGATGATCCAACATCCAGAGCGGTTTCAAGGCAACTGGTTCACACAATACAGCCTCACGGACTACCCCATAGGCCTAAAATTTTCTTTGCATCCCCATAAGATACAGCGCCCCCCTCTAGCAGGAAGTAGTAAGAGATGCTACGCCCAAATTCCCAAATATACCAAGCTGGCTTTAGAGGTGGAATTGGCTCACTCCCCCTCTAAACCCAGACATATTCCTTAAAAAAAAAATGGTTAAGAGATTCTTTTGTCCCAAATCAGAAGGGCCCTCTGGTGTGGGACAGAGAAAAAACAATATTTTTATTTAAAACAGGTTGATTATAAATGTGATCTCTTTCTAAAAAAGAAAAGGGGATATGATATAGATATATAGGAGGATATAGAGATGATAAGATAAAAGGGTAGATTAATGAACCTACTTTTAAAGAACAACTTGTTTAAAATGTTTTATATTGGTATAGATTTTAGTTTATGTTTAAAATGTTTTACATTGGTATAAATTTTAGTTTATTGATACAAACTTGAAGTTAATTTTATTATACTGTATATATATATTTCTCTTCTTGTTTGAGGTATTATGTTTATGTAACTAATTTAAAATTGTAATGGATAATTAAAAATAGATTAATAATTAGTCATCTATGATAATCATATCTGTAGCCATATTAGTTAAGTCTTCTAGGTATACATAGATATATTTCAGATAGATAGGTAATCTTCAAACACTTCATAGACCTAGAGAATATGGCATTTAAATAACTTAAAATTCTGTTGACGTGAGACACAATTGCTCCTGGCTGCACCAATTGATCCCGAGAGAAAGTTGGGCTTCTAAGACATTTCCATTTGGAAGTTTGTCTTTTTGGCACAAAATGGCCTACTGGGCAAAGAACTGCCCTTGCTTTGATGGCTGACAGTACAAATGCAATGCTGTCCTTTCTGGACAAGCGGGACACAAGGAAAGTGACCACTGTATTCTGCCAAGACAGGGTAAGATGGTCTTTCAGAATTCCTGCTTCTGAAAATGGTCTGTCAGATACTCTAAGCCTGTAGCCAATTTGAATGCACCAACAATGCTGAGAAATATCAGGTGACTATCCAGGCTGCCAGCTGTCTTGGTCTACTCTTGCAAGATTCCCCAAAGTTGCTTGCATCCATCTACCATTTCTCAGGTACCATTATGTTCCTTCTCAGGTCTTTGATGTGGTTGAAAACTAAATAGTTGTAATTTCCTCAGTTATGATAAAAGATAAGTTAGATATAAAACCTTAAACTCACAAATATAAGATAGATAGGACATCTTTAATATTGTAACTGTAATTCTTGCTTGATAATTATTTTGTTATATGTAATTTTACTATGTTAAAATTAAAACCTTCCTTTTTTAAAAAAGAAGAAAAGGGGAAGTGCTGTGGATATCACTCTATATAAATAAAACACTGATGGCCAGTGACCAGGCAGGAAGTATAGGCGGGACAAAGAGAGAGGAGAATTGGGGAAACAGGAAGAAGGAGGAGGAGACACTGCAGCCACCGCCAGGACAAGCAGCATGTAAAGACGCCGGTAAGCCACCAGCCACGTGGCAAGGTATAGACTTATAAAAATGGGTTAATTTAAGATATAAGAACAGTTAGCAAGAAGCCTGCCACGGCCATACAGTTTATAAATATTATGTGTCTGAGTGATTATTTTATACGTGGATTGTGGGACTGTGGGGTTTGGTGGAACCTGGAGAGAAGCCCTCCAGCAACAGCCTATAGCCTTGGCAACAGCCTGTGTTTGTCTGGGTGTTCCTATGGGAACCCTTGGGCCAACAACTATATTTCTATGCTGAAAAAAGAACATTTTGGAGAAAAAAATCAAATAAATAGCAAACAAAGAGATTTACTATACTTATAAATTAGAATATTCTATCAATTTAAAAAGTTAACTTTACATCAATTATATATTTAATGCAGCTCATTAATTGTTTAATTCAAAAATCTTCACAGAATTCTTTTGTCTTTGACACACTGATGCTAATGTTTATGTGGAGAAACAAATTAATTAAATTGGTGGGTTTAGTTTGAAAAAACAACATGAAATAAAGGCAAATACTTGTACTACAAAATTTCAAAACTAAATTCAAGGTTGCATTAATGACAACCATGTCAGCTTGTGAAAGTATAGGCTCAAAAAGCAAAGGAACAGAATACAAATTCAGAAACCTATCTATACACATGCCTACTGATATTTTTATAAAAAAGCAAAAGATATATTCACAGGAAAATGATAATATTATAGATGAATTATGATTAAAATGAACTTCAATCTATGATTCAAAGTTATGGTTATTAATCTCGATTGTCAATTAGACAGGAGTAGGGTTGCCATGGAAACAAGCCTCTGGGTATATACATGAGGATATTTCCAGAAAGCTTTATTTTTAAAATTTGTTTTTAATTAAAATATTTTGTCATTTCCCTGTCTCTCATAAAACCTCTCAAACGCTCCATACCTTTGTTCCTTCCAAATGTATACCCTCTTTTTTCTTTGATTATTATTGCTATATACTTACAGACTTACATATGTATACACACGCAGGCATTCACTCACACACACACACACACACACACACACACAAGTGTCTGTGTATGTGAATAAATCTGAAAACAGAACCTGCTGAATCTGTTCAGTATTGCTTATATATATAAGTTTTTAAGGCTTATGACTTATAATTGGATAACTAATTAGGGGCTTACCCCTGGGGAAGATTGATTCTCCATCTCTCAGCAGTCATTGATTGCAACTCTTAACCTGGGGTGGGACCATGTGAGATTTCCCTCATCCACATTGGGTGCCAACCGGTATAAACTTGTTCAGCCATAAAGTTACAATTTCATGTTTGCGTCTTCTCTGCCCTCTATAGAAGACCCTCCCCGCAAATTGCCTAGACCTCTTCCTAAACCACAGCCTCTCTGTCCCTCTTCCTTGATGCTCCCTGAACCTTGGATGTAGGAGTTCTATTGTAGATGTATCAACTGGGGCTGGCTACCTCATGGTCCATTGTTTTCTTCATTTTGATCATTTATGGCTTTCTGTGATGGTCCAGTTCTGCTATAAAAGCAAGCTTCATTGATTAGGAATGAGAGCTAAACATATGTGTATGGAAAGAAGGAGGAGAGAACCATCTTAAATATTGGTGGCTGTATGCCATAGGCTGGGGTCCTTCACTCACCAAAGAGGAGAAAGTGAGTTGAGTACCATCCTTCACTTCTCTGTGTTCTCTGTGGACCCAATGTTACTCAGAAACACAAATAACTTTTTTGCCTTAAGACGATGAAAGTGTGAGCCAAAAGCAGCCTTTCTTTTCTTTGATTTCTTTTGTCAAATACTTTGTCCCAGCAAAGAGAAAAGTAATTAATATACTGCCATATATATTCAACTTAAAATGGCAAGAAATCTTAAAGGTAATGTCTAAACCATCATGGCAGTGGCAAGAAGTTGATAGGAGATTTTGGCATTAAATCACAGACCAATGCAGTCAAATGTTGCTTTACAAATGAATTATGTAGATGTAACCAACCGTCTTATTAAATAAGAAACACAGAACCAATGCAAAGAGGAAAGCCAAGGGGTCAGAGCTAAGAGCTAAAACCTTACCCTTCACCCTGCGGTGCTCCTAGCTCTCCGAAAGAGACCTACTTCCTGTGTTAAAGTCTTTATAAAGACTTTCGGTTCTGCATTCTTATTGCTTGTAAACCCAGCCATATGACTGCCTCATCACTGCCTGTCTGTACAGACCTCCAGGTCTTCTATTGTTGGTATTGAGATTAAAGGCGTGTGTATCCAATGCTGGCTGTATCCCTGAACACACAGAAACCTACCTAGCTCTGCCTACCAAGTGCTGGGATTAAAGACCTGTGCCACCACTGCCCAGCTTTCCTATGGCTTGCTAATAGCTCTGACCCCCGGGGCAACTTTATTTATTAACATACAAATAACATTTTCGTACAAATAAAATATCACCATAACATTATGTTCTTTTTATTTATTTTTTCCCTTTACATACCAACTCCTATTCCATCTCCCTCCTCTTTTTCTGCCCTCCACCTACCCCATCCCACCTTCATCCCCTCCTCATAGAGGGTAGGGCCTCCCTTGGAGAGTCACCACAAGCTGGCATACCAAGTTGGGACTGGACCTAGACCCTCCTGCTTTTATCAAGGCTGAGTAAGGCATCACACCATAGGGAAGGGGCTCTAAAAAGCCAATTCCTGTACCCAGGATATGTCCTGGTTCCATTGCCAGGGGACCCACAAACACATCAAGCCACATGACTTTCACCTACATTCAGAGAGCCTAGTTTGTTATATTGTTTTTTTTAAAGTTTCTTGTTTTTTACTTTTTATGTTTCAGCTTAGGTATGAGAGAACATGAGAATATGGTGCTTGAAATTCAAAATCATATATTTCTTTTAAGCAGAATCTCTATTTATCTTTTAGATGTCTAGTACGGAAAATTAAAGCAAGCTTCCAGGTACAAATTTGACAACAGTATCATTTTCTATTCCTTTCCAGAATTTCCCCTTATCCTATCTTAAATGTGTTTCTGCTAAATTGTCTATGGTCCACACCATATTGTATTTACAGAAGATGTAATTTGGTCATCAGTTTGTACACTGTTGGAAGAAACTTTATTAGAAATGACCAAGGAAAATTGTTGGTTAATCTCTGTGATCACCAGTCTACTGGTTGTAACATCTTTCGCACCAACAATACAAATCTGTCGTTGCAACATTCTTAGTTCCAGAGTCTTCTTCTCACTTTTCCACATTGTGTAATCCAAAACATTTACTGATTAACTGGTCAGCAGATTCAATGACATAGATTACCAATCAATAGGAACATTATTCTTCTGTTTATCTATCTTATATAACTTTTCAGTTAGCTCTTTTCATAATTCATGTAAAATGTAACTAGTATAACTTTGAAGCAAAGGACAGAAGTAGGGAGAGATAGTCAGAAGAAAAGCCAGCAACCAAGCTGTGTGAGATGTTACAGCCAGTGTAAGGCAGGAAATTAACAAGGGAGTCGGAGGTATGGTTAAGTTCTGATAGAGATTAAACTGAGATCCTCACCAAACATCAGACTACTATAAGGACCTAAAATGTGAATAGAAAATAAGGGACAGAACTCATTTGTGAAATGGTCTAATTTGAAAACAAAATATTTGTTTTGGGAATATTAGGCTCCTATCTTATTGAGGGTTTTTGTTGCTATGAGGAGACACCATGACCATGGCAACTCTTATAAAGGAAAACGTTTAATCGGGGTGATTTACAGTTCAGAGGTTTAGTCCATTAATATCATGGTGGGACATGGCAGTATGTAGGTAGACATGGTGCTGGAGAAGAAACCAAGAATTCTACATCTTGATCTGAATGCAATAGGAAGTGAGCTGAGCCACTGGGCGTAGCTTAAACATATATGAGACCTCAAAGTCCAGCCCTACAGTGACACACTTCCTCCAACAAGGCCTCACCTTCTAGTAGTGCCACTCCCCATGAGCTTATGGGGGCCAATTACATTCAAACCACCACAGCCATTGTTCCTAGAGTGTCAAGAGGTAATCCAGGATGGTGGCCAGGCTGGCATAAATATGTAATTCCTTATAAATATATATGAACGATTAGAAAATGTATTCATACACAGATAAGAATGGGAATACAGGATCATCACGCTTTATAGTTTTGGCAATGCATATCTGAATTACATACTCTGTTTTTCCAAACATCAGCTGCAAAGATTCAGATCTACAGTATCTGCCTGAGAGAGTTTTGCTTGGGTAATTCTGAAAGAGTCCATTCAAAGGCTTCCTCTGGGGAGCCTATTTCACAGTCTCAGACTTAGCTCATTTAGGTTTTCCTTGCACACAATCAACACTTTTTTCTGTTTAATTTAACCTTAATGAAGACATTATAGCTAACGTTTACTTTGTGTCCTGCAGATTTTCAACCCCAGGATCTTAGAAATTAAAGAAGCTTCTGAAAAGTTAGGTACAGAGAAATTAGCTAAGTCTCTGTGCTTGGGACTGGACTATAAGGAAAAAACACAAAAGAAATGTCAAAATGATTTCAGTGTGACTGTGTTTTTAATATCACTGATATCACTAAATACAGTGTACATTAAGAAAGTGATTGTATTATTAATAATATTAATAAAACTAATGCTGAATTAAAATTAATGCTATTAATTAACGACATTTGTATTTCATCTAATCTACTTTCTGTTGAACTATGAGACTTTCTGGTACAACATATGACTTCCGTACCATGTCCTTGCTTCTAGGTGACTTCATAAAGGACATTAGATTCTCACCATGACTAAATGAATTGGGAACTTCAGAGGAAGAGTGGCCAGTTATACCAGGTTAGATAAAGGTGAAGGCTGTGAACAAATTACCCAAAATGAGAATCCAAGAATGCACTGAGCATCTCTGTGGTTCTCAGGACCTCCTCTTGCCTCCTTGTATATCCATCTATTTATCACAAAATACAACAAAGTAAAAGCTAAGTATGATTTTCTTAACATATTTTGTTGGCTCAGAGGCAGATATTTAGCCTGTACTAAGCCAATCAAAGTTGTTTATAGGATTTTAAAAATGTATAGTAGAATTGAATATATATGTATATATATATGTGTGTGTATCGAGATAGAGAGAGAGTTAGAGAGAGAGAGACAGCTGGTATTCATTATTTAAGCCACAGGAGGGAAAGAAAATGAAACAGAGAGATACAAAGGGAAGAAACTTCCAAGGGAGCCTTTGAATGATACAGTGATGGGAGTGTCATCTAAGGCCTCTACCTACTTTGCATTTCTGTAGTTTGAATGTTTGGTTCCTTCCTGAGTTCTATTGTCCAATAACTAATGTATTTCATCTCAGCTAGTCTTATGTACGTTGCCATGGCTTGATAAAATTTCAGTATATATTCAGTGTCCCCTTAAAAATACATCTCAGCTTAATTCACATGCTGTCATAGTATTATGAACTAAAAATTAATAGTGTGACCCACAGCCAAAGGAGCCTGTAATAGGAATTATGGAATATTACCAATTGTATATATCTAATGTCACAGTATATAATAACAAGTAAAGGTCTAAGTGGACTAGAATTGGGCTTGTATCTTAAATGAGGAAACTCTAGGTTTTATACTCCATTGACTGGAGAAGATCTTGAGGCAAGTATCAAATGGATGCAGTTTATGGGCCACTGTGTGTACTCAAAAGGAGCAGGAGAACGAGAGAAGGTGAAGAATCAGTGTTTTCGGTTTAAGTGAGACTTCATTGTGACCAAATGGGGAGTTTGAGACAAGCTGTTAAAAGAACTTAGGCATCCTGAAATACAGGAACTAGACTTTTGTGTTCTTCTTTCAGTCAGTCAGACTATGACCTTCACCTTTACTCCATGGATCTGTGATTTTCCAGCTCTAAGATTTGCTGAGAACATTTCTCCAGAGGACAGGGTGCTATGAGCCATTAACAGCGAAGTGCACAACAGTGGGAGAGCCAGGACACCAGGCAGGTAATTGAGGACTTGCAGTTTGAGAAGATCAATGGCATCCTCTATGATAAAATAGAGAACCTTGGAAAGGAAAATAAATCTTTAACTTGTGTATGGTAAAATTATACAGAACAAAACTAAAATATCAGGTGCAGATGGTCAACTGTGAAAAAATTAGAAAATAATGAACATATAAAAGGTGGATGCTGTTCAGTTTTAAAGAACTTAGTAAGTCAACATAAACTGAGTTAAGCAAGTCTAGAAATATACATGCATGACCTTAAATAAAAGAAACAGAGAAATTTTAGCATTTTTCCTTCATATACAAACATCTGAAAGACACAAAGGCATTTGAGGTCATAAATATAAAAATGTCTGGATCATGAGCAGAAGGCTATTTTTGAAGTTTTCCTGTCTCTAAGATATTCAACCTACTCCATGTCTACTAAATGCACCATTAAAATACCTTGGAGAAGAAAAGTGATACATGCTTAAACTAAGATGTTTGGTGTGTATGGGAATGATAAGTGCTGAAAAAATGCCTTCAATCATTGACTGATTCACTGTAATATGAATACCTAGAAAATTAACCATCAGCCTCTTCCTTGCCTCCTTTAAAGATAGATATTTGTGGTTTACATTGTTCTACTTACTGTCTTACATGCTAGATTTTCATTATCATTTAAGTGTTCCCTGAGGATTATGATTTTTGTTGAATTTTAGAAGTAATTTTCACTACTTTAATTCTAAATATGATATTTTAAATTTATTACTGTGCTTGAAGTTCATAGTTACTGAATTTCATGAACTTCATGTTTCACACACAAAATAACAAGAATAAGACTAACGGGCTCTGTTAGCAATGTCAGTTCCTCTAAAATAAAAAAAAAAATCTTGTTTACCTATGGATAACGCCCCAATCCCATGTCTAACACTAGACCTAGGAAGAAATAGGAAAACGGAAAATAAAACTCATACTAAACAAGAAGCAATTACTGTACATAGGAACTGAGACTCTAAAATCACATTAGAAATATTTTCAAGTACTTAAACATGTGAGCTTTAGAAAGAAATTACAGATAACACAATAGAGAAGTAGAATCTGTCAAATAAATTGAACAAATTCTGAAATAATGAATCATTGAATGAGTTTGCCTGAATGAAGACTGTAAAAAAAGGGGGGTGTTAACGAACTAGAAAGTAAGTCAATAGAATTGTGCTATTGAAAACTTAGAAAAAATTATTGAAGTGAACAGAAATATGTATTTGTAGAAGAACAACAACCTCAACCTATTTGTAAATGGAAAATAGGAGTGTAATGTCAAAAGTATAGAAAGACGGAAGTAGAAGTGGGTAGAGAAGAGAGCTGAAGACAGAATTATATATGTAAGTATACAAAATTGTATATATAACACTAAATTTGAATATCATGAAGTCAATACACATGTCCTGTAAATTCAGCTGTTTAAGAAGATAACTACAAAGAAGTACAAACCTGAAAGCATTTAGTAAAGATCTGAATCAAATTCAAGGTAAAAATATTTTAATTATTCTTAATTTTTAAAATTAAAATATAAGAACTTCATTTTCCCCTTTCCCCTTTCTCAGTCTAACTTCTCCCATGTCTGCCCCCCCCCCAAACTCTTTCTCTAATTAACTACTGTGGCCTCTTTTTCTTTAATTGTTGTTATGTATATATGGTGTGTGTGTGTGTGTGTGTGTGTGTGTGTGTGTGTGTGTGTGTAGCTAAGACTACTTATAGAAGAACAAGTTTATTGGAGCTTACAGTTTCTGAGGGTGAGTCCATGACCATCATAACATGGAGCATGGCAGCAGGCAGGCAGGCAGGCAGGCAAAATGCTGGAGCAGTAGCTGGGAGTTCATTTTTTATCCACAATCAAGAGTCAGAGAAGCTAACTGATTGTTGCATGGGGTTTTGAAATCTAAAAGCCCACTGACTCCCAGTGACACACCTCCTTCTACAAGGCCAGACTTGTTCACTCTTCTCAATCAGTTCGACCAGCTGAGACCAAGAATTCACACAGAAGGTTATGTTAGGTGTTCAATCCATCACATATATGCTACATATATAGAGATTTATACATGTATATGTATGTATCACACATATATTTCTAAAAATCTCACTGTAAATATAAATACAAGCTGCTCAGTAAATATACATAATATATATGAACACATGAATCTATATATGAACTTTACATAATTTAATGCCACAATTATGTAGACAGTAAAATGGAAAATGATATATTAAATAAATATTAAGAATCAGAATACTTTTGTAGTTTTATTAATATTAGATAATAAACAATGTTCAAAAACATTACTAAATATAAGAAGAAAATTTTGAGAACTGAAGCATCATTTTAGCAGTAAGACATACTTCTAATCATGTATATTTCTAATAGAGCTTGAAAGTACATGATATGAAACCTGAAATTTTTACATTGAGAAGTTAGCAGACCCATGTGATAGTGTGCTGTTTTTATACCAAGTCTATAAGGATATAGAAAATTTTAAGTTAGCTTCAAATAGCTTTATTTAATTTGTTTGTATATACTTTATGCTGGTAACTCTGAAATTTTCTTTCACAATCACATACGCAATTATCAAATATTATGCTATAGTGGACCATTAAAAAAATCTCAATATATTTCAAATCTTAAATTAATATAGACCTTGATCAAATAGAAAATTATACACATCTCTCCTTCACTTCTATCTCTCTAACTCTGTTCCTCTTTTAACCCTTTCTGGGTCCAAGGCAAGAGATAGGTAATTATGACCAGCAACCAAGAAAATATTTCTTTGGTTGCTGGCCATGATCCAATCCCTCCTAGTCAATATCATCGCTTCATTGGTTAAGAGTGACTTGCATTTGTGATCATGTTCTTACCAGAAAAGGGTGAGCATGTAGATTGGTTCATTAGCTTTCCTTCAATTTTTTCCCTGCTAAGGACCAGAAAAGAAAGATCCTCAGCTCAAGTATGCAATACTAATTGATAGAGAATGATAGTCTCCATTTTGTGTAGTTAGCCCCAACATCTCCTAGCACATGTTTCTCGTGAATCTGTACTTCCCTCTTGTAGAAGTATGTGAGAGATGGGGAACTTAATGATGGTTTCTACGAATCCTGTTTGTGTGTATATAATAAACATATGTAGAACTATATGATATACTAAATGTATAGAGAGAATTATAGAAGGTATTGATTATTCTTTTGAGCTTTTCTCTTGATTTACCTTTTTCAATTTTTGCACTGAAATTGCTGAATTGTTTTCCTTAGACAAAATTACAGTTATTACTTTTAAGCCTGCTAATCAACTCTGTAAGTTAATTTAACATGTAAGTCATGTATATGTTCTCTAATTCTGTAGATTACTAAATTGAAAAACACAGTGATTTAAAGGATTGGGAAATGACATCTTTAGGGGTGAAAACCACATCACTAATTTTGAACGCAGAACATCTTTCATTGGCTTTCTATCTTGCTTTTCTTGCAAAGCTGGAGTGATTCTGGACTCTGTTACATTTTCCTGGAGCTGATCTCGTATCGAATGGTTAACATCTCACATTTTTCCAAAATGTATACCTGGCCCACTGTAACTGTGTAGTAGAAAAGATACCATATTGATGCTGCTTATCATTAACATCAGATTGTGGTCAAGAAAGCATATGTGTATGTGCTTCTGCCAAAGGGAATTTGGGTTTATTTTTTGGATGACACTAAGATTACAGGATATAAAGAAAGTACACACCAGCATGCTCCAGTGAGATCTTCAATACGGTGTACATAAACCATATCTTGAACACTAATGGCATTAAATTGTCTCAATTTTTGAGCAGTTAATATGTGGTCGTATATTGTGTCTCTGTTTTACCTTCCCTGGGGAAAATTGAACTGTCTGTTTCTTCAGATTTTAAGGAGTTTGTAATATGATGATGAATATATTTAAAAATGCAGGATACTACACAAATTCTAGTTATTGGACAGAACGGGTGTCTAATAACAAAGCTGAAAGCCATAGACAGGGTGGCTTCCACAGCTGACTTCTTTTATGACAGTGTTAGAAGACAGCAATCTAATGTCAGGGTGTCAGCAGGATCAGTCTCTGGCAGGGATTTCCTTTTTGTACAGAGCCACCCAATCACTGTGCTCATAGGCCTGTCATGTGATCATTGGGTGTGAAAGTTAGCACACTCTGGAGTCTAAGGACCTAACAATCTTGTCTAACCCTATAAAGGACGTTTCCAAAAACCATCACATTAGAGTTTCAGACTATAATATCTGAATTTGAGGAAGGCAAGATTCCAATATTTAGTTCATGGGCTGAGTTATCATTATTGGTGACTACACTAGACAGTGATGCATAGAAACAGGATCATACGATGTGTGTGCTTCTGTCAAGAGATCTGTCATAAGGAATGGGCTTATGAGTGACTAGGCTTTGGATGTGCATGATGAGTCTATACATGGAAGACTAAAAAAGCCAATAGGTCAAGTAAGTTCAAATCAGAAAGCCTACAAACCAGTGATGTATTTCCAGGCTATAGCCTGGCAGGCTGACCTAGGAAGCACTTCAGTGTTAGAAAGAAGCTAGTGTCGAAGTTGGAAATCATTCTGGAAGGAGACTTTCTTACTTCCTTAGGAGAAGTTAATGCTTTTGTTCAACACTGGCCTTCAACTCACTGAACAATAACCACACACATGAAAGAGTACAGCCTGCTCTGTCATTCTGCTGATCTGAATATTAATCTCACCCAGAAATATCTTTGCAGGCACATACACGATAACATTTTGATTGAATACCTGGGTGAGTCAATATATCATGCAGAATTAACCATTAGAGCAACAACTAACTCAGGAAAATATCTGGCATCTGGCCCCAAGAATTTCATGGCTGTGGTAAGTTTCCTAGTGGGTAACAACTCTCTTCAATTCCATTAGCTAATAGACATGAAGAGTCCTGAGCAGTTCCCAACAGTAATTATGAGAAAAGAAACACATGGTAATTATTACTACTTTTTTTGCCTTAACCTTGCAGCAACTGCCTTTGAGAAGAGACTTTGGAGGTTTTCTTGAGGTTCATTTTTGTAGGAGCGATCATGCATATTTTCAGTGTGAAAGAGACAGTGTGTTTATTCTTATAAACTAGATTATCTCTGTGTTTTCTTAACTGTCTTATTTCATTTCTCCCTCTTCAGTTTCAATCACTTTGTTACAATATCCTTTCCTTCATCATTATCCTTTCATATATGATTTCTAGAGAAGAGTTTAAACAAACTTTTGAAACAGGAAAAACTTTTTAAATAACAGAGGATAAATAATTTGAATGAAGTCATACCGTATTAGGAACAGCAGAACTAGAGAGAAGATAATTTTCTTTCCTTCAAATCCAATCATTTCTCTGCTAAAACTCAGGTTTACAAAGATGAAATATATTTTTAAATTATTATCACTTAAAATAATATAAAAAATCATTTTGTGTCTCTTAAGAATTTTAATTCTAGTTCTTCCCCATGGGAAGTTTGCCTTCTTGTGTGTGGGGCAGTGGGAGAGGCTTGGGGAGGGAGGCTGGGGGGGCAGGAGGAGGGAAGAGGGGGATCTTTGATTGGTGTGTAAAATAAATGAAAACTTTTTCTTAATTAAAAAAGAATTTGAATTCTTTGTAAGGAAAACAGAAACAAAACATGGAAGAGATCATATTTTAGAGTTAAGCATATACTTATACATATATTTATACAAGTAAGATAAATACTTGTGATATCAACCTTATTTAATGTTTTTATATAAACCCACCTCATTATATATAAATCTAAGATAATGGTAACAATTAAGGCAAATTTAAGAAAATTTTCATGTTTTAATATGCAGTAATATTCAACACAGTCTATAATACATGTTTCTATATATAATCCTTAATATTTATCTAGTCATAAAATAAGATAACCATGAACTGCATAAATTTTTGGTTTAAAAATAATTTTTTTTTTTTTGGTTTTCGAGACAGGGTTTCTCTGTTTAGCTTTGCGCCTTTCCTGGGACTCACTTGGTAGCCCAGGCTGGCCTCGAACTCACAGAGATCCACCTGGCTCTGCCTCCCGAGTGCTGGGATTAAAGGCAAGGCGTGTGCCACCACCGCTCGGCTAAAAATAATTTTAAACAGCTCTTTACATGTTAGAATAAAAGTGTGCCCATTACCATCTAATGACACACTCAGTAGAAGCTTGTGTATAACAATCCCCGTGTAAGTAGTATACAATGAAAAGGTTATGCTGAGCACAATGCAAACAAATTAAATCTTATTTAAATTTATCCACAGGTTACAATATTGATTGTTTTATATTCCAAGAGGGAAACTAAGATTTACTTTCCATAGAGACCTATAAAACCCTGAACTTTCTCCACAAATTGAAAAAAAATATGTGAGAATATGTCCTCATACCAAGCCAAGACTGAGAGGATGGAAATCATTTGGATTCTGGTCATGGTCAGTTATTCGGTCTTAAATAGTTAGCAACAGTTTTCAACAAAGCCAAGTTATGTTGCCATGGTACCTCACCTGCAAGTCTATCTGTTAATCCAGTGCACTTGGCCCAAAATTTGTGTTAGGCCAAATGGCAGAATTTCTTCTTTGGTGACCTTGTCCTTGTCTGGTTGCTATGAAGCTTGGTGAATTTGACCTGCTCTGCTTTCTGTTTAATTGTGATATAATCTCACGAAAATGACACATTCAACACAATAGGCATAAACAAAGGGCTCTGACGCTGTGTTTAGGAGCTCAGCTTTATAGAGATGGCGAGAAGGAATTAATGTCCTGAAGTGGTATTGCCATCAGCTATTTTTCCCATAAAGGCCTGAAGGAATGGCATCCAGCTAGTTTGATTCTATTATTTCTTCTGAAATACAGCTCTGGACAAGAAGTCATCTCATGGAGACAGAATAATCTGTATGACTCTAATTTCCATATGAATTGCAAGATTAAGGATGAGGATTTGTGCCTGGAGTCTCATAAGACTGATAAAAAGCAGCAGCACATATGTCAGGAGAAGGCACCTTAATAAAACGCAGGCTTTGGGGAGAGCCAAGGCAGATGCGAAATGTAAAAGTACTTCAGGTTCTCTCTTCCTTAAAATGTGGAGCAACAACTTTCTTTCTTTTTTTTTTATTTTATGGGTGGACTTCAGCAGTAAGGGAAACACATTCTCTTTCTCATTGCCAAAAAAAAAAAAAAAAAAAAAAAAGAGGAATTCTTGTGCTCTGCCATGTTGCAGTCCCACAATGAGCCCTGAAGCATAAATTGTAGACAAATCCCACAGCAGTAGGAAGGAGGCAGACAAATTGCCTTTATATATTTTAAAGCATAAAAGTTAAGAGCGGGTATAAGTAATAGAAAAAATTCATATGAGCTGAGGGGCTGAGATGTAGTTGTTATGGCAACCATCACTTTGAATTTTTGGACCTTTGTGTAAAATAAAATTCTAGTTATATTTCCCATTAATGGGAACACATAAGAAGGAACTTGCTGGGTATGACTCCTGTGTAGAGACCAGTGTTGGAATACAGGCATTAAAATGTCAAGAATTCAAAGTAAAGTATTTTTTAATTAAATATTGTGTCCATTTTAATATAAAGTACTATTCAGAAACTTAAGTTCCCAAATGTATTGGGCTACATTTTCCTACAGTTAAATTTTCTCCAGCAGTAAACATGCATTTATTTAGTTACTCGCCCATTTAGAAAATACATATCACACAATCATTACATACCTGAATTGAGCCTATCAGTGAATAAAATTTTCAATTCTTATCACCCCATGAAGTTGATGTATTTAAAGCAAAATAAAAAGTGGCCATATAAAATTATGCTAGATTGCCATGAATCATACAGACAATAATAAAACAACGAAAGGGATCTAGAACATTGAAGAGATAAATTTTCAGAGAAATGCCTTTGGGAGAAACTGAATTCTAACTAAAAGCACCAAAGGAGCTGCAGAATGGTCAAGAGCATTTCTAAGGGAAGTATATCCCATTAAAACATGAAAAAGCATTAAGAGAAAAAGCAGTCAGAAAGCAAAGTCCAAGTGTCCTCATGCTTAGGTGGGCAAGAAAATCTCAGGGAAAGTGGCTGGGATCTTATCAGAGGTTGTGAGTAGAATGGCCATAAGAAGGGGCCCAGTGTCAATAAGGACTGTAGTGGGACAGGAAAGCAGCATGGAGACCAGGTAGAAATGACTCAGATCTGATGATGTAGCTACGATCCACACATCGATATACACAGAGTTATGGCAGTGGGCTTAAGAAGACGCTTTCAAATCCTAGCTTACATCTTGATAGTTGAGTGAAAAATATTAGTTGACAGATTGACTATAGGACGTCAGCTAAAAAAGTAAATAAATGAAAATTGCGTAACAAGGACCAGGATTTTTTTTCTCTCCTAAATATCCCAAAATCATGGATTTTCCACTTACTTACTTACTGGGGAGAATAAGGCAGCCTTAGAGACAGTTGGATATCAGTATGTTGGTCTTGAAGGTAATAAATATGAGATGTCAATTAGTAAACTGATTAGCAAAGTTAGGAGGAGGTAATAAGTGTAACCATTTTTCTACTTTACACACACTTAGAAGATAAGTGTATTCAACTCAAGAAGTAAGTGTGTAAGAGGTCTAAAATTGATTGTCAGTTTAGATGCAAGGTACTGGATCAGTGTTCTCAATAGTATGGTCCTGATATTGATTCAGTTGGACACATCACATTATCACATGCTAGGCTGTACTCAAAGATCGCTGAAACTTCAAAGGAATAAGAAAGTAACCCTTGAAGGCACAGTTTCAGACCTGTGCCCAGTGCTTGGTTCCATACTACAGGTAGCCTATCAATCATAGATTTTTGATGCATTCTTGGATTCAGTATGCAAATATTTTATTGAGAATTTGGTCTGTAATTCTACTTCTTTGTTTGGTGTTTATGTGGTTTGGGTGTTAGGGTAACTGCAGCCTCATAAAAAGAATTGGACAATGTTCTTTGTGTCATCCCACATGACCAAGTAGACTTCATCAGAGAGATCCAAGAATGATACAAAGTAGGTGAATTGATAGATGTAATTCACCATATAAACAAAATGAAAGGCAAAGCCACATGATCATCTCATAAGGTGCAGAAAAGGTCTATGACAAAATTCAAAACCCTTCATAATAAAAGTTTTGGAGAGATTAGGGGTATAAAGATATACCTTCACATAATAAAGACAGTTTACGGCAAGCACACACCAACATTAACTTAAATGGAGAGAAAAATCAAAGCAATTCCACTAAAATCAGAAATAAAATAAGGGAAGGGAAACTAATTTGAATATATTATGTAAGGGAAAATCATAATTTCAATAAAAGACTGTCCTTTGCACTTAGCTGACTTTTGGGAACCTGTTCCCCATGCTGGATTACCTTGCCTAGCCTTTATGCAGAAGGAAGAGCTCAGTTCTACCTCAACTTGATGTGCCATGCTTTGTTCAAGCCCATGGGAGCCCCGCCCCTTTCTGAATGGAGATTCAGGAGGGGTGGATTGGGAGGGGGATAGGTGGGAATTGGGGGAGAGGGAACAGGGGAGGAGAAGAGGGAGGGGAAACTATGGTCAGTATGTGAAATAAATGAAAAAATGTTTAAAAAAAGTTCAAGAGTGAAACAAAAAAGCACTGTCTTAATTATTCTCCATCTTGTTATAGATTTATTATTTTTTGCATTGAAAATTAGATGTGAAGTTTTCTTTTTTATTTCAGGTCGTTATTGATTGAGGTATGCTAGTCTTACCTGCTACTACAGCTTTTAGGCCATAGATAAATGGCTGGCCCTTAAGAAATACCCATAGGGTGTTTCCATATGAAACATATTCAGGCTATCCAGGAGGTTTTTTTTCTCCTTATGAATAAAAGGACACCTCATAGCTACGAAGTTTTCTCACCCCAAACGACTGATGTTGCTTCTTCAGCTTTAAAAACAATGAGATTTTAATTCTTCATTTTTAATACTATTTCTACCTTATTAAAACTTAAAATAAAAAAAAAATAGATTTTTCCCTTTCTATTTTCTTACATTTGGGCAAATGAAAATTACTCCTGAAATACATTTAATTTTAAATCCAATAAGAGCAAATGGGAAGTTAATAAGGACTTTTTCTTTAAAGGCAAGTTTTCGAAACAGGTACAGAGATCAATGGTAGAACTTTTACTTCATAAAACTGAGGTATAAATCTTTATCTTTGATGTGTATTATCATGAAATTATTCTTGGCAAATCACAGGAACTGGCTGACTTACAGACATACAATACATGAAGGACTGTGGACTTAGCCATTTTGAAGTTCATTTCTTCATGGCCATATAGGTGACAAGGAACACTCATTTTTAAACACTTTATAAATGTAACAGATTTTATAAATGAAATGGCCCTCCTCATGAAGCTGCCTGCCTTGTTGACGTTCACAAAGGCTCTTGTCACTCAGTTGGATTTCCCCATCACCAACACTCTAGACCAATTTGGGGATTAATGACCATGGACTGTGACTTAAGCAGTAGGATGGAAGATAAATTGGAAGCATGAGACAAAGACCTGAGTTTTTCTCAGTGATACACATTCAGTTTCTGACTTTCCCACTGTTCCATGTGGTATCCACAGAAGATTAATATTCTTAGTTTGCAGGAGGAATCTAAGTCTTCACAGCCTGTCTGATATCTAAAGAAGCATGTATAGAATAAGACTAGACCTTTTCTCTCCAGTGTGTCTTTTTCTTCTGGAAAACATGTCTCCTGGTTCTACCATCCAGCTGTTTTATCTCTTTTTGTGATTTATACCTCTGTGAATATTTTCCTGTGTGTTCTGAGAGTTTTATTCCAAAAATGAGGCCATCAGTTAAGTTCTCAAAATTATTAATCAATCTTAATTGCTTGGTTGCTCCTTAAATTTAGTACCCTTCTTTATTCCTCAAAAAAAAAATAATAATAACTTTAAAGAACTTTTGGAGGTTTTCATATAAATAATCAAATTTCTATAAATAATCATGTTTTTTGTATAACTCATTTTGCTTTGTTTTAATCAATATCCTTCTTAAAAATTTTCACCAGTTGCAATATGGTCTAATTTGCTTTTTTCATTTCTGAGACTAGTGTTTTTTTTTTTTTTTAAAGATTTGTTTATTTATTTATTATGTATACAGCATATGTGACTGCAGGCCAGAAGAGGGCACCAGATCTCATTACAGATGGTTGTGAGCCACCATGTGGTTGCTGGGAATTGAACTCAGGACCTCTGGAAGAGCAGTCAGTGCTCTTAACCGCTGAGCCATCTCTCCAGGCCTGACTAGTGGTTTTTTTGACATGCTTTTCTTATTTTCCCAAAGTAGTGGCAGTTCTAAGAGTGCAGAATCCAGAGGCTACTGACCCCAGAAGAATTTGCACCATGTCCAGGACTTATCTGAAGGTGCTGGAAAGCTCCCCTTTGCAGATGTGGGGAGCTCCTGGAATATATTTCCTCTTCTCCCATGGTTCTTTGTGAAACCTCAAGACATCTTGATGATGCTTACAGGCAGCTGTGAGGCATGATAGATCTTTCCTCATGTGAGGTTTAGAGATTAATTTTCTTTCTGCTTTTTGCCCATAGGTTCAGAATGCCTGGTCTCCAAGTCCTCATGCCAGGAAGGAAACATATTGAGTCTGGTTCTCTTTTTCAACAAGACTCCAACAAATGTCCAAGCCATGCTCCACCACCTAGTGTCTTCTGGAATTGGCAATCCAGTGTGATACTTGATAACAACAATATGTGGAATCTACAGTCCTTAAGTGTTGTTTATGGATGAGTAAAGTATAACTTACGTTCCTTAAGATTGAACCAACATTCTTGTCTCGTTTCATTATTGATTCTCGGTCTGCTTTCTTCCCATCACCTTCCTGTTCTGTAAATGCTACCCATGCTTCAACACTCAACTCCAATCATAACCCATTCTTTGCAGCATTTTTATTTCATTTTCGTTTGCTATTATATATTTACATATCTTATAAATTTTTTTGTGATAAATTTGTTCTGACTTAAAATGTATTTTCCACAAATTATCTTGTTTATAAAATCAGGCATATGGTAAAAGTTATTGTTTGTAGTAACATTCTGTGTGCGGGCTTCAGACAGGTCCCAGATGCATGAAGCTGGAGCAGGAATCTGGACTTTGAGGATCTGCAGGGCATGTACTCTGGCCCCAAGTCATGAAAGGCAGAGTACAATTCTAAGTTTTAAAAATAACCCCAGAAAGAAACATTTTTAAATGAAAATTCTTGCCTTAAAAATACTGTGCTAGTCAGGGAAGTACACAGCAAATGTATCAGTCAGTTGTGGATGCTTGTGTACTGTGGTTCTTATTCCTCATACTTCAACTTTCATCAGAAAGTAAAATATCAGTCTGTATATACATCAGATCACACTCATTCATTGGCTAACAAAAGTTATATTTTTTCTATGTGTTTTGAATGTTTTTTATGTATACTCAGTTTCAGGTTTACTAAAAGGGCCTAAATTCTTGATAGCAATCACAGACTTGTTCTCTAAATCCTAACATTTTATAGTTAATGCACTCCTCACAAATATATAAACTCAGTAAATCTAGGGGGATCTCACTTTTGTTCCTTTGACACATAAAATTACCATTCTTGTGAATTCAGTTAAATGTCAAGTGAAGCAGTTATGTGAAGTGAGTCAAATAACAAAGGAATGGTTGTGCAGCTTTTCTCTTTGGTGTCTCTGCATGGAAAGGATCATCTTATTAACTCAATATTCTCTTAAATGGTCAAGATTGGTGTTATCTGAATCTATGATATTTCTTATTAAAATTACATTTTATTTATTTAGTGTTTAGAGGTGTATGTGAAGGTATTTTTAGGCATGGACACATGAGTCACACATGTGTAGGTCAGAGAACAACTTGTGGGATGCCATTCTTTTCTTCCACAATGCGGGGGCTAGGAATTCAACCTAGGTCATCAGGGTAGGTGGCTGCCCCCTTACCCACTGAGCCCTCTCCTCTGCCTGTCTATGACATTTCTGTCAGGCTTTGCAATGCTCACTTCAGAGACTGTAATACTCATATGGGATCCTGTATGGACTTCTCCTTCTTGGTTCTCAAAGGGAGAAAACTTTTTGTACTTTCTCTAGAACTGAGAGAATGGATTTCTTCCTTCCCTCTATTTTCCTTTCTTTTTCTAAGAGATCTTGTTGTACATTCTTAAATTTAGGCCTAAATCTTTCTCAAGTTGCTGTTTCAGTAGAAATCTGTGTCTTATTTGCTAGCCTATCCATATTTTTAGAAGAAATTATGTCATTGAATCTTTTTGGACTTGATTGCCATATTCCTTCTAGCTGTATGGTTTCAATTTCCTCAGTACTTCAAGCAATGCTATTTATTTATTTTTTTTATGAAAGTCAACTTTTTAAGCACATTTGAAATGACTATCACACTAGGGTAAAGTAGGAGACAGGGTAAGGGTTTCCATAACAACTTTCATACGTGAGAAGAAGAAATGGTATGGTGGTTTGAATAAGAATGACCTTCATAGTCTCAAATATTTGAATGCTTAGTCATCAGTAAGTGGCACTACCTGAGAAGGATTAGGAAGGGTGGTCCTTTTGGAGTAGCTGTAGCATTGTGGGAGAAAGTATGTCACTGGGGGTGGGTTTTAAGGTTTCGAAAGCCCATGCCAGTCCCAGTATAGCTCTTTCCCTGCTGCCTATGGATCCAAAATAGACATTTAAGCTACTTCTCCAGCACTATGTCGCCTTCATGGTGCTGTGCTTATGGCCATTATAAAAGACTCAACCTCTGAAAATGTAAAGAAGCCCCAAATAAATGTTTCATTTTATAAGAGTTGCCATGGTCATGGTGTTTCTTCACAATGATAGAACACCGACTAAAACAGATGTTGGGATCAGGGAGCTGTGATAGGCCTGACAACTCTATTTGTTGGAGGAATATGGGAGACTTTGGAACTTTGGGCTAGAAAATCAGTTGAAAGCTTTAAGTCAATAGGAATGTGGGAAAACAGTCATACTAAGAACAATGTAGATTATAGTGGCCTAGCTCAGAGGTTTCAGAGAGGAAGAATATTAGGAAATGTCCTAAAGACAATTTTTGTGATATTTTGACAAAGAATGTGGCTGCTTTCTTAAAAAACAATCTTCCTGGGGCTAAATTGGGGAGTTTTTGTGTTAATGGCATTGGCAGAAGAGCTTTCAAGATACCCTAGGATTGACTCTGTTTTGTGATTATTCGTTGTCACCTTTGTGTAGATATATAGTGAAAAGGAGCATGCTGATCAAGGAAAAATACCAAATATATAGTTTGAGAAGAGAAGGAGCTCCAGGAAGGGCAATGGTGCTAAGTTTGTGCTCAAGAAGATAAAAAGATTAAAGAAAAGCCTGGTGCTAAATGGAATAAAGGGAGTGGTGATGTCAGGGAAAAATGCTACCCAGCTAAGCTTCCTTGTGAAAAGGATTAAAAAAAAAGCTTATTCAGTGAAGGAAACCATCAACAACAGAAAGTTAATGAAAATGTATTTGAACAAGAGGTTCAAGTTCTAGCCCCAGCAAGCAGAAGAACTCCACCGCTTCAGCTACATGGTTTTGGCTTTAGAGTCCCAGATACAAGAAAGGGGTTATAGAATCTCCCTCTGAGACTAAGATGATGAAGATGCCAGAGTCATGGGATACCTGCCAAAGAAAGCTGCTAACATGGAGTGGAACCAGCCCAAGAGAAAGAAGTATGTTGCAGTCAACAAACTTGAAAAGAGTTTGAGATCTGAAGAGGGTTTTGAAATCAGAATGGAGATGCAGAATTTGGAGTTTGCCCAGCTGGTTTCCAGTCTTACTTGGTCCAGTATTTCCTCACTATGCTCCCTTTCCTCCCCTTTGAAATGGTAATGCACGTTCTGTGCCATTGTATGTTGGAAGTATGTAGTTTGATTTTTGATTATGATTTACATGGAGTTACAGTTAGGAGATTGCCACGAGTCACAGAGAGATTTTGAATTTTGGACTCTAAAACATTGTTGAGATTATGACAGACTATGGAGACTTTTGCATTATGATGTGGTTACATGCCTATGAGGATCAGGGAATAGAATGTGATGGTTTGAATAAGAATGGCCTCCGTAAGCTCATTGTTTTGAATGCTTAGTCATGATACAAGTGGCACTACTTAAGAAGGAACAGGAAATGTGGCCTTGTTAGAGGAATTCTGTCACTAGGGGTGGTCTTTGAAGTTTCAAAAGCCTGTACTAGACTGGGTGGCTTAGTGACTGTGAATCCAGATATAGAACTCTCAGTTACTTCTCCACCACCATGTCTACCTGCATGCAGTCATGCTCCCTGTCAGGATGATAATGGGCTAAACTTCTGAAACTGTAAGCAAGCCCCAATTAAAAGCTTTCTTTTAGAAGTTGCCATGGTCATGGTGTCTCTTCACAGCAACAGAACACTAAGATAGGTGACAATAAAGCATTGGCTCATCTGGCCCATGGAGTGATGCAAAGGTATTACATCTCTCTTTTACATATAAGAGCTTAACTTGCTATGACTCATGCTAACATGTGAAGGACAGAAGTTCAAACTCAGGTGGCCTATTGAGCCCTCAGTAGCCTTAACATTGAAATATGCTACTTTTGACTAAGGAGTTTAAGGTGTTTTCAGTGTCAGCATGAATATTTATTATCAATTACTTAACATTATTAAATATATAAAGGGATGAGGTTCTTGGGTGATTATTTAGGCTAAATCTTAACAAGATAATTTTAGGTGTCAGGTGGTGGTGGCACACACCTTTAATCCCAGCACTTGGGAGGCAGAGCCAGAGGCAGGTGGATCTCTGTGAGTTTGAGGCCTGCCTGGGCTTCAGAGTGAGTTCCAGAAAAGGCACAAAGCTACATAGAGAAACTCTGTCTTGAAAAACCAAAAAAAAAAAAAAAAAAAAAAAAAAAAAAAAAAATAATTTTAGAATGTCTACTTAATCACACTCAATACTCAATTCTAAAGGAAATTCAGATCAAATAAGGAAATGTGTAATCTACAGGGCCACAAAGACACACTACCCTATCAACTCACTTCTTCTAGGGAGCTTAAAAACACCCCATCTCCCTAGAAAATCCTTTTCCTTAGGTAAAGTTTTATTTAACTGAACATTATCGATCTGTATGGGCCTCAAGGGCCACAGTAATAATCAAATTAAAATTGTTCACTTCTGTCTATAGGCGAAATCATCATTGTCCTTTACAACAAATTCCTATTCTCAATTTAGTGAAAAGCTCTGATATGCTCTAATTTTATTCAAAAGCCCCAGGAGTACCTGTTCCATGGTGATATTAACAGTTCTTAGAAGTCCCAGACTATAGAATATTGTCCTTCTCTGAAATGAAGGTGAGCAAGATTGGGCAGAGCAGGGAGGTAGGTGCCCATGAGGGCAACAGTAAACACAGGTATCCTTCCTCAGAGGGTAATCTGTACCGTAAAGTGTTGCCATTTTTCTCATATTCTTTTATTTTTCCTAACTTGGATATAATCTACAGACCGTACTATGAAAAATGTAAAATCTGAGTCATATTAAAATTTCCAGTCTTGGTTTCTATTACTTATAAGGAGACTGTAAAGTGGGTACAGTGGAGATCAACAATGACAATTTTAAATAAGAAGAGCTGCCCAGGAGTGAGGAATTATTTAGTGTGAAACAGAGAAGATTGGAGAATAATTTAAACATTGTTCAAAGATATGAAGAAAAATTATTCATCTCCTTTCCATTGAGAGCAAAACAGCAGGAGATGGTCCTCACTGCTGTCTGAGGAATTCATGTTATTATCCGAAATAGTTTCTTCAGGCAAAAGTTTTGATGTATTTTTTTTTTTTGGGAATTCATTGTTGAAAGAAGGGTGTAGATCTATTTTTCTGAAGGCCTCTAAAGTCAAATGTTTCCTCACCAGTTTGGTATGGCTGAAATATGATTCTACAAAACATATACAGAGGAAAATGACAGCATTTGCTAAAGTTGTAAGACCTACAAATAGACTCAGATAATTTTGTTTCTATGAAGTTATTGTGATTAAATACTAGACTAATATAATCAAAAAATATTCTTTTACTACCTTATCTTTCAATGTAAAATATTTGCATATGTAATGTACACAGATATTTATGTTTTATGTATGAACATGTAGAAATTGGGATGATAACATCATAAATAAAACTTCTCTAGGAAAACACCCTGAGATACTGTGAAATGTAACTTGATATTGCAAATGCAAGACTCCAACCCCCAAATCCAACAAAGGCACTTTATTATCAAAATAAGCACAATAAAACTGATTTATGCTATTCTGAAATGTTCCACTAAGGGATCCTGCCTGCTTGTTTTCTGCATTCTCTCTGCACACATGTTCTCTACCCTTGGAATTGCCTGGTAAATGTTTAGAAAAGAGATGGTGGCTGTTCTCCTAGCTCATCTAGGTGGAGTCTGTGACTCTATCTCTTGATTCAGTCTGCTAGAATAAGGGGAATGAGTCACAAGCTATTAGGATCCAGCAGCTTTTTAAAAGCTATTGTTCACTTCTTTTAAGGACATTTTCTTATCCCCTTAGCTGTCAATAACACTTATTTAAAAACATGCTTTTTTAGCACTACCTACAATTTAGGACCAAACACTCTTATTTTCCACTTTCAAAGACATGAAGACCTTATTAATTAGGACAGTTAATATTATAAATTTAAAGCTTGTAATAATTTGAAAAAGGGCTGATTGAAATTATTTCTACTTGGAGAATCTTTTCCTCAAATTATCCTAAATTGCAGCTTGAGCTAAATCGCAGGAGGCATGCTTAAAATACTTAAGTGAATGGGTGATTTTGAAACACTTTCCCAAATGCCCACATGCTTACAATTTCTTGCTAACTTGAAATCATTTTTACTTTTTTTTTTTGACAGAGTGCCTAAGCAGCTCTTAGAGTTTGCTAGTTGGAGTATCTTAGCTAAAACTAAGCTATTTAAGTATTTGCATGTTTCTACTCACTCATGACTTATTCTTTACCTATAGGGCAGACACTGGTAACATTTCAGCATAGTTTTGGTGTGTATCACAATCACTGAGAGGGGACTACTGAATGTGTCCATTTTTTAAATGTCTCTGGGAAAAATTCTTTTATATACACTATTTTCTGAGGTGTCCATTCTTTAAACTTCTACTTGAGGGCTTTTTGTTTATATATGTTCTAGTTTGCTTTCTGTTGCTGTGATAAATACTATGACCAGAAGCAATTTGTGGAGGAAATGGTTTAGGTGAGCTTAGTTACTATCACTGAGGGAGGCCAAGATGGAACTCAAATCAGAAGCTCTCAGTAGAAACCACAGGACTCTCATTACTGCCTAGCTACTCTGTTAAGTTCAGCTACCTTCTCATATACTCTAGGCCCATGTTCCTAGGGATGGTAATGCCCACATGGGCTGGACCTTCCTCCATTAATTAGCAATCAGAAAAATATCCCATAGATATGTCTAAAGGCTGCTCCAACGAAGGCAATTCTTCACTTGAAGTCCCTTTTCTCACATGTTTTGGTCAACTTGACAGCTGAAGTGAGCTATGACAGTATCATTCCCCAAACATATTTACTGGCCACGAAGTCATTCCAAGCACTATGATTTATCTTGCAGAAATAAGAGATTTATAAGGCAAGCAGATTTCCTGGCCCTACAAAGCTAAATAGAGGATATAGCTAATGAGATAAGCACAACATAACTGAGATTAACACAATCAAATGGTTGATGATGTTATTGTAGAAGTAGTGAATTATCTGAACTTAAATAAAGACACCTAGGAGAAAGAGAGGCCTGCCCCCCCAAATAAAATCTATTTATAAATTGCTGACAGGTAATGATAAGAAAGATTCCACTGCCAAGAGGGTTTCATCCGTGCTGAACTCCAGTGTTGTCAGAGAGCTGTGTCCAGTGTCCATATGTCTGACTGGATTATCACATGCAAGGGAAAGTACCAAACTATGAGGTTGTAGCATGACCAATAGCCATAACATGAAGGATCATGCCAGTTTTATTAAGAAAATCATATCATGCAGATATTGGGTCCTCAAAGCATTTTGTAGAAGTTATTACGGTCATACTCATTTTTCCATATATATTACTATGCCTAGCATGTGGGAAATGATTGAAGAACACAAAAACTGGTTCATCAAAATAGGAGATTGTTTAATCCAAGAAGTATCAGTATATCTAAATAATGACTAAGAAGTATCAAGATATTAGAAAAAAATACTGAGGCAATGAATGTTATTTGTTGATTGGCAGGATATGGAATAGTGAGGCTGAATAGCAGGAGATTTCAGTTTTTAACATAAAGATTTTTATCTATGAATAGGAAATTCAAAGAGAGGAAGAGAACATGTGTTCATGGCTGAGAACAGTTGAAAATGTGCATATCTTGCTTAATGAAGGTCCATCTATTGATGACCTAATCTTGGAGATACCAACCATCTGTGGTCCCTAAAGCTGTTGAGTTTAAACAGAAATGGAAACCCCAGTAACAGAGCACCAGCATAGGACAGACCCTAGAAATATTCAAGTATTATAGAGACCCCAGTAACAGCACCGACCCCAGGAATGTTCAAGTATCATAGAGACTCCAGCAACACAGCATCAGCATAGGAGAGACCCCAGGAATGTTCAAGTATTATAGAGACCCCAATAACAGCACCAGCATAGGAGAGCCCCCAGCAGTGTTCAAGTATTATAGAGACCCCAGTAACACAGCACCAGCACAAGACAGACCCCAGGAATGTTCAAGTATCTTAGAGAAGACAATTTGTTTTTTAAACCACCCACAGAATACCCATTTATGAGTTCAAAGCTTCATTCTTTAGAACTGAACAATTTACTAAGAGAAAATTGATCATAATTTTTTTTCAAGTGTTATATTTTGAAGAAATTGAAGTAGTTATCAAATAAAGGGAGTATTATTTCAATGGGAGAACTATGGTTGCTTTCAAATGTTGACAGGAAGGGCAGTATTCCCTCAGGAAGGGCAGAGATGGCTTTTACCATAGTAGAGGTGTTAAGGAAGGAATGGATCAGAGCTGGTGAAGACCTCTTCCCTCAATGTCCTCCTCTGTGGCTTAATTAACATATAACATAGTTGAGCCGCCTCTGTAAGATGTAGTATTCTCTTTGTTGTCTCACTTCCTGTACTAGCCTTGCTACCAATTGTTTCTAAGTACCCTTAAACAGAGGTCAGAGTTATTCCAACTATGAGGTTGGAGATCTTGCTAATCAAGTAGACTTTGAAAATGACCATAACCTTAGCCATAACCATAAACTTCTGTCTCACCCCAACCCATGAACACACCCTGATATATAATCTGGTGATTAACAGCAACGGGTTGATCTGCCCTAGATTAGTTTTGGCTGCAGGAACAATGAAGCAGAACTGTGTCCCTAGAGGAATTTTATAGAGAATCCCTTACTTATTATCATATGCTTATGCACAATTGGGTGTGCATATAATTAAAATCAGATGTATTATGGGAAGAGATATGCACAGTAGTAAATCAAGCAAATGGAGACCCATCCACAGTACGCCCTGAGCAGCTCTTCTGGTTTCATTTTTGCTACTGTGTCTTCCAGGTCAAAATCCAGTGTTGAAGAAAGTCAAACCAGGAATCCAAGCAGGAGCTTGAAGTAGAAATAATATAAGAAGGCTTCTTGATGACTCTTTCATAATTCATGCTTAGCTAGCTTTCTTATGTAGACCATATCCACCTGCCTAGGGCCTGTACTCCCCACAGAATGCAGGGCCATCCTATATCAAGACAGTTCTCTACAGACATGCTCACAGGCTAATCTGATCTGGGCAATTTCTCAATCAAGAAGTGCCTCTCTAGGCTGTGCCAAACTGACAAAGCTAACTAGCATAGAAACTAAATGCATACTCTTAAACTTCCTGTGGTGGCTTGAATGGACTCCATAGGCTTATGTATTTGAATGTTTAGTCAAGAAGAGGAAATCTTTGAAAAGATTAGAAGAATAGGAGTTGTGAGCTGGTTGGAGTAGATGTGGCCTTGTTGGAGAAAATATGTCATTGGGGGTGGGTGTTGAGGTTTCCAAAGCTCATGCCAGGCCATCTCTTTCTCTCTCTCTGCCTGTGGATCAAGAAGTAGCTCTCAAGTACTTCCCCAGCACCATTCCTGACCTGCCTGCTGCCATGATGAACTCCATGATGATAATGGATTAAATCTCTGAAACTGTAAGCAAGCCCCAATCAAATGCTTTCCTTTCTAAGAGTTGCCTTGGTCGTGGTGTCTCTTCACAGCAACAGGACAGTGACACAGACAGTCCATAAAGTGAAACTCTCCAATAATGATGGCCTTGAGCACCCTCGCTCATGTGGCCTGCTGTTAATTCTTGACAGTGCATTTCTAAAATGTTCTATAGCTTTGATAATGTTTCCTTGATACTTTTTATTCTGTTTGGGTTTTTATTTCATTCTTGAATAAGAGGATAAGGCCCTGGAAATGCATGGCAGAGACTCTAAGCATACTTAATATTATTTGCAAACTGAGCTCTTGAATGATTTAAGATGTCACAAAACATACTTTTGTTAATAGTTCATAAATTCAGAATTTAGAATTATATATAGAGAATTAAGGTAAAAGTCAGTCACACTGTTAAAATGTACTAGCATTTTCCACCTTTTTCTTTAAGGAGACAATAAAGTCAAATAATAAACATCGACAAAGTTCAAAACTTCTCAAAGCAGTGTTTCAATTATTTTTGCTCCCTGCTGCCACTCAGTGTAAGCACCCTAGGAAACTACGTTCTTCATTTTATTTATGTCTCTGTCTTTGGCTTAATGTCTACTGTTTGAAATGCTACGGCTTTAAATAAATGTTCTTAAAGTGTAATCCACAGTCGTCGTATGCTATTCTCTTCCTTACTGAAACTCTGCTCCCACCCATTCCCACCCCTAAGAAACAAATCCCTACCAAGCACCCTACCCCTGCTTTAGCTTCCTTTTCAACAAATAATTAATTGGCACTTGAGCTCCCTTTATGACATTTATAAGGAAAAGAAGAGTAACTTGAGAAAAGTTTTGTTTGTTTGCTTGTTTTTGTTTTCAGCACAAACAGATCTGGAGTTTTAGGGTCTCTCTTACTAAAGATAGGCTATTGGAGAACAGTGTGGTGTGCCCATGAACCAGCCTGTGCACAGACACACTGCTCTGGGTGTGGAGTCTGGCTCCAAGGTGCTATTTGACAGCTTGTATTTGCCTACTAACCATTCCACAGCAGGAGGATGTCTGGGTCTGAAATCAGAGATTTTATGGATATGTGAAAGTTGTCCATTGGCACCATTCGTACAAACATTTAGGACTGTGCAGACTGGCAACATGAGCCTCATTCAGGAAAATTTCCTCCAGAGCAGAACTCTTTATTCTCTTCCAACAAAACTATTTTTTCCTCATTTTCTTCTGGGACTGAATATAGTGAAACTCACCAGTGAGCCAAAATCACACAGCATCTTCTTTATATATATAGCTGTTCTTCATTCTTTTCATGGAATGTATGTTTTTCATCTTCCTTAAAAATATTCAAAAAAATTGCACTGCCTTTCTTAGTATTCATTCTTCATGACTAACACTTCATTTCTTCACAAAAATTAAGAGACATGTGCAACTTAGAATTGTGACCATATCTCTTCCTTTTTAAAGGAGGTGTGGTGGGGTGAGGGAAGGGAGACAGAGAAAGAAGATTTATAAAACTATGTACGGATGTCTCTCTGCCTGTATGTCTGTGCATGACATGTATACTTGTTGCCCACAGAGGCCAAAGAAGACCCTCAGATCCCTTGTGCCTGCAGTGAGAGACTCTTGTGAGCAGTCACATGGGTGCTAGGAGTTGAACATGGGTCCTCTTTTACAGAATCCAGTGTTCTTAACTCCTATTGTATTTCATGCTCAAGGTCAGGTCCAACTGATATTGATACCTCTGAAACCATGAGTCAAAACTTTCCTGCATTAAACTTTTGCTCTGGGATATTTGTTCCAATAAACGTGTGACTAACACATTTCCTTGATAATGGAGGTTACATCATTACCTGGTTACATGCCTCAGTTAAATTTTCCAACAAAAAGAACGTTTTCCCCTCTCAAATTCAAAGGTTGAAACTCTAATGGCAGGCAGGCTGTTTGTGGAGGTGGGTGTCTAAGGAAGTAATTATGGTTAAATGAGGTCATAAGTGTGAGACCTTAGTCCCCCTGAATTTGTGTCCTATTGGGGTGACCTATTGCAATGAAACATCAGAGACATTTGGTTTTCTCTTTTTTACTTCTTGTGCTTATAACTCCAAAAGGCCATGAGGGGTCATGAGATCATAGATAGAAGCTTTCCCATTATAAGCTAAATAAATAAATAAATAAATAAATAAATAAATAAATAAACAAATAAATAAACCATAATTCCTATTAGACACTGACCCAACCACATCTGATGCTTATAGCTCCCAGAACTACAGGAAAGTAATTTCTGTCATTTAACATGCTTGTGGTATTTGATTATGCCAGCTAAGGGCAATACAGGCTGTGGTGTTCTCTGTTAGCCACAGTGTGACTCTAAATGACATATTAGTCTTGTCAATCACTGGGTAACTCTGCTTTAGGAGGCCTCCGTGGTGACCAGGGATGGCTTGAATTTGTTAGCACTTGTCCTTTGGTGTTTGTGTTATTGTACTCCACAAGAAAATATATTGAATACATCTTCAGTATTGAAGGTATTGAGAGATTTAACTCTTAGCCAATGGTCATTTGGAGGAAGGTCTCCGTGAAGATTCTGTCTCAGGCAGAAACACATCACAGAAAGAATATTGTATAGCAGCTACTAGGAAAAGAAATTTATAGCAATATTTTACCATGGAAGTTCATCAGCAGTCTACCCACTGTGAATACTTAAATAAATAAATTTCAAGATCAAGCATGGTTTTGGCATCTGCTTACATCTTCCATCAGTTTCTTTATCCTCTCCATCCTCCTATAAGACACTCTATTTAGACATAAATACAAAATTATTGGTAGCTCCCAAATACTGAAACTTAAACCTGGGGCAACTAAGAAAATATTGCTTACCCATTTTATTTCCTGGGAAGTCTCCCATCCACCTTCTTTCTGTGTAGGAGATAAACTTAACTTTCAGGTCAATGGTACTGGACATAAAGACTTCATTTGAGCTTAACCTGAAGTATAAACCACCTAAGATTACAAGTCTTTGAAGATGCACACATTTTGAATAAGGCTCAAAGGGTTCATGAACGATATATGAGAATTTGGGAACCTGGAAACAGACTTCAGAGACTAACTCGGGCACCAAGGGGGAAGAATGGAAGACTCTCTTTCCTAATTCCTCATTCTCAGATGTCATTTGGGCTCAAATGGTCTCTCTCTGTCTTCTACTGTCTTTTTACATGCTTTGTTTATTGCTTCACCTCTTTTTACTTCTGTAATACTAAATATTTCAAAGTGTAGATTAGCCATTCAGTGCATAAGGTACTGCAGAGCAAAAGTTCAATGTTAATCAAATACTTTTCACACTCTGGGGCTAGAAGTCAGATGACAGCGATTCTGCTAACCAGAAACTTAGAGTCAGTAGTAAAATAGTGAGTGACTCAAGGAGATATACATCAAAGCTATTATTAGAGCTATTAGGTTTAAAGTATAGTTATTTAATATCAAAGAATATTCAGATACATACATAACAGAAAAAATTACGATGATTTGACTTCTCTGGCTAAAATAGTTGTTCAAATTTTTAACATCTTTTTAAACTTGCCATAATTTGCTGACTTAATACCTCTGGATTATAAAGTTGAGCTAACACATATTACTATAAAATATGGTTAATGCATGCACAGATTTAAAATGGGTTACAGAACTAAATATATCTTGACTATTATCTGTTTCAGATACATAATCACTTGGGGGTAATGTCTGCCTAGAAATAGAGATGTACTGAGGTGGAGTAAAGCAAGACACTTCCATTATCCAAACAAAGACTTTTATTTCCTATAGCAGAAATGTTCAGTACCTATCAGAAACCATTTCTGTGTCGTGTTATGAAGAGAATAACAACTTTGTTGGGGTTAGGAGGGTGCCTAACTGAAATACTCTATTTTCTCTCCTCTGCTGCAGAAAGTGGTAGCTAATGAGACATAAGCAGGCTTCTGGGGAAAACTTTTGAGAGAGCTCTTAAAGAGAACTGAGTTATCAGGGAGAGTGCCTCATTTTACCTGTCATTCTTTATCTCTCTTCTTATTTAGAACATGAAAGTAATGACTGAGTTGTCTGTGTCTTATAATATCAATACAGCTTTGAAAAATTGAAGCCACATTCTAATGATGGGTATGTAGGAAAAATGGGAAAGATCGTGAGACACAGGACATGACTTAGCAGCCATGTTGTACTGCCCGCCTCTTCGATTTTCCAGGGATGGAACATCAGTTCTCCCCCATGTTAAGGTATTACACTTGATTTCTGATTCTGGCCAAGTATGAGTCTTAGGAGCTGGGTTCTCCAACAGAGCATTGTTTCACAGTAACATATAGCAGCAGCAGCTGACGTAATCATGTATCTTCAAATCTCAATATGTCCCTGCCCCCATCTTCTTCATACACATCCAAAACAAACAAAAATAAGTGCAGATAACCTCTTATCTTCATCAAATGTACTGAAAAAAAAAACAAATAGAAGATTCAGTTTTTGATCATAACAATAGCTTCCACTTCCATCAAGGCTGCTGCCCATGCGAAGATGAGAAGAGAGATTAAGCTACACTTATCTTTACTGAGAAAGTGTCCATTCCAAGTGTGAAAATGCTGGAAAAATAAGATCTTGCAGATCAATTATTAACTACTAGAAGACTTGAAACCAGCCGGCCGGTGGTGGCGCACGCCTTTAATCCCAGCACTCAGGAGGCAGAGCCAGGCGGATCTCTGTGAGTTCGAGGCCAGCCTGGCTACAAGTGAGTTCCAGGAAAGGCGCAAAGCTACACAGAGAAACCCTGTCTCGAAAAACCAAAAAAAAAAAAAAAAAAGACTTGAAACCCTGGATGTTCAGTGGCAAAGTAGCGGGGATAACATTTCTTACAGGGGTAAAAGGTTAAAAGAAGGCAGAGGTTGGCTTTGGATGCTGAATTCTAAAGGAAACTAAGAGACATGAATTTGGGATTCTGAGAAAGGTGCTCAGTTGTATCCTGGTGGTGTTTGCCTCAGCCACCAAACCGATCCTATCTGTTAGAGAAACTCCATCCGTCAGTTTTCTAAAGTCAAGATTGTAACCCCATAAAATGTGAAGTGTGTAAACACAAGCAACAGTTTTCTATTCAAAGCTAAAATCAGAAGAAAGCAGGAAAGGAAAATCTGAGGTTTATGAAAGTCCATGTGTAATCAAAGATGAAGCCAGGTGTGTCTGTGTCGGCCTGCCGTGCTCTCTGCTGTGGGTGTCTTTCTGTATGTGTGAACATGTGTTGCTTACATTGGTTAATAAATAAAGGTGCATTGGCCTATGGCAGGGCAGGATGGAGCCAGGAGGGAAATCCAAGAGAGGGAGAGAAGAAAGATGGAGTCAGGGAGATGCTCTGAGCTGCTGCCAGGGGAAGCAAGATGTGAGAGAACAGGTAAGGTCATGAAGCCACGTGGCAAAACATAAATTAACAGGAATGGGTTGAGTTAAGTTGTAAGAGCTAGTTAGTAATGAGCCTGAGCCATAGGCCATACAGTTTGTAATTAATATAAGCCTCTGTTTGTTTATTTGGGACTGCACAGCTATGGGACTGGGCAGGACAGAAACTTCAGCCTACAGCTTTCTAATGTGGATGCTGAGGCAAGAAGTTCAAGACCAACCTGGGCAATGTAAAGGGATGCCTGTTTCAACAAACAAACAAACAAACAAACAAAAAATAGAAACCAAAAGACACATGTTCATAATACTCCACATCAAGTAGTCCCAGACAACTTAAGATATGTGAAACAAATGTATGGGTGGAATCATCTTTAACAAGAATTTAAAAACCGAAAAGCAGAAGCTGACAAAAAGGAAAGATTAAAAGAAAAGGAAAAAAGATAAGAAAGAAAAAGTAGAGAGGAATGAGGGGAGAGAAGAAGGAAGGAAGGGAAGAAATGTTGCATTCAGGAGATGCTTAAAGGAAAAATTTATAAACATATTTAAGAAATGAAGACTAAATTATAAAACACTGAGAGCAAATGTTAAAGTACATACTCAGTATTGGACACTGACATGCTGAAAACTAGCAATGCAAACAAGGATGGGGTTTGGAATATTTTATATAATGAATATGAAAGGAACCAGATGAAATATAATTAGGAACAGGACAATAAGGAATGTCTAACCACCCAACTGTCTGAAGAGAGATAACAGGAGCCAATCAGTATTTAAAACTATAATTGAGAAAAACTTGAGAGAAAACATGGAGGGGCCATATCTTCATCCTGAAACAGGCCTAAGAGTGTTCGGGAAAGTTGAAATTTATCTGGAAAACAAGCTCTACCAATTCCCCCAGTCTCTGCCCATCTGAAGCAGACACAGGAAGGCCTTGGTTGCTAACTTTGTTTAATAAAATGGAAATCTAATGAAAGGATTTCAGTTGTGTCATAGTTATTTTTGTCATAGTTTTTGCTACTTCACATCTTTTGAATTTTATTCATTTTATCTCTTTAGCTTTACTTCCTGATATGGCATTATTCAGTCAGGATTATGTCTGTAGCTGAGACTATCTTTAAGCCATAATCCTCCTGTCTCAACTCAGAATGCTGAGATTGTGTGCACGAGTGACAATTTCTCTTTCAGAAATAATTACAACTTAGACAAATGTTTGAATTAATTTTGTTATTTTACTTTCTAAAGTAAAGATTGTCATTTTATTGGGCTCTCATTCAAACTATACATTGATTTGCAAAGAGTAAACAGATTGAGTTTTCAATGAAGATAGTTTTTTATGACTCTTTTCATATTGTTTCTTAATTTTGAGTGAGTGATATTTGTTTGAATTTCTCTGTGCTAAAATAAATTTATAAATGGAATTTAGATTTGATTCAGTTAACACCTTTGACAAAAATCCAATACTCCTTCATGATAAAGGTCCTGGAGAGATTAGGGGGATAAGGGACATACCTAAGCATAATAAATGCAATTTATAGCAATCCCATAAACAACATCAACCAAAATGGAGAGAAACTCAGAGAAATTCCACTAAAACCAGGAAACAGACAAAATTGTTCACTCTATATATACATCAATATAGTACTTGAAGACTTATCTAGAGCAATAAGACAACTAAAGATCAAAGGAATACAAATTGAAAAGAAAGAAGTCATGATGGCTTTATTTGCAGATGATGTTGTTCAAATCTTAAATGGTCTTTTAATAAAAAAAAAAAAAAAAAAAAAAAAACCAGAGCCAGTTATCAGGATGAAAGCTGAAAGATCAGAGAAGCAGAACAGCCAGCTGCTAGTTCTTACCTCTGCAAAATCCTCAGCCTAAAGAGAGTGAGTTCCTGTTTCCTTACTCCTTATATACCTACCTCTGCCCTGCCATATAACTTCCTGGGATTAAAGGCATGTGTGCTCCCAAGCAAAGGCATGAGATCTCAAGTGCTGAGATAAAAGGTATGTGCCACCACTGACTGGCTCTGTTTCTCTCCTATACTGCATCAATCTCATGTAGCCTGGTATGGGCTTGAATTAACAGAGATCCAGAGGTATCTCTGCCTCCTGAGTAATAGGACTAAAGGTGTGTGCCACCACTCCCTGACCTCTATGTCTAATCTAGTGACTGGCTCTGTCCTCTGATCCTCAGGCAAATTTATTAGGGTACACAATATATTACCATAAGATGATATAACATTATACATAAATAACCATAAAAATTCCACAGAGGAACTCTTACAGATTATAATCACCTTCAGCTAAGTAGCAGAAAACAAAATTAATTTTAAAAAACTCAGTAGCCCTCATATGTGCAAATGACAATAAGAATGAGAAAGAAATCAAGGATCAACACCTTTCACAATAGCTTTAAATAATGTAAAACATATTGGGGTTCCTCTAACCAAACAGGTGAAAGACTTGTATGATAAAAATTTCAAGTCTTTAAAGAAAGAAGTTGAATAAGATATCAGAAGATAGAAATATCTCCCATTGACATAGTAATAATGGCCATTCTACAAAAAGCAATCTACAAAGTCAACAATGCCCATCGAAATTCTAACACAATTTTAACAGACCTTGAAAGAACAATTCTCAGCTTCACACACACACACACACACACACACACACACACACACACACACACACACAACCAGGATAGCTAAAACAGTTCTGAGCAATAAAAGAACTGCTGGAGGTATCACTATCCCTGATTTCAAGTAGTACTACAGGGCTAGATTAATAAAAACCACATGGTATTGGCATAAAAACAGACACATTGATCAATAGAATCGAACTGAAGGCCCCAACACAAATTCAAATGTCTGTGGATACCTTTTTTTAATAAAGAAGGCAAGAATACACACTGGAATAAAGATGGCATCTTCAACAAATGGTGCTGCTCAAACTGAATTGCTGCATGTAGAAGAATGCAAACAGATCCTTACTTATCACCCTACACAAAACTTAACTCCAAATGCATAAAGACCACAACATAAAACTAGATACACTGAACCTTACAGAAGAGAAAATAGGTAATAACCATGAACTCATTGGCACAGGAGAAGACTTTCTGAACAGAACACCAATTGTTCAGGCACTAAGATAAACAATTGGAACCTTATGAAACTGAAAAGCTCCTGTGAGTCAAAAAACACTGTCTTTTGGACAAGGCGGCAGTCTACAGAATCAGAAAATACTTCAACCCACTCTACATTATGGTGATATTTTATTTGTATTAAAATGTGATTTGTATGTTAATAAATAAAGTTGCCCTGGGGTCAGAGCTATTAGCAAGCCATAGGAAAGCAGGGCAGTGGTAGCATACGCTTGTAATCCCAGCACTTGGTAGGCAGAGCTAGGTAAGTCTCTGTGTGTTCAGGGATACAGCCAGTATTGGATACACATTTCTTTAATCTCAATACCAACCATAGAAAATCTGGAGGTCTGTACAGACAGGCCGTGACGAGGCAGTCATGTGGTTGGGTTTACAACCAATGAGAAAGCAGAACAGAAACACTATAAAAAGACAGACACACAGGAATTAGCTCTGGTTCGAAGAGGTAGGACCACCGTAGGAGGAAGGGTAAGGTTTTAGCTCTTAGCTCTGACATCTTGGCTTTCTTCTTTGCATTGGTTCTGTGTTTCTTATTTAATAAGACATTTGGTTACATCTACACTACATCCAATAGAAGACTAATATTCAAAATATATTAGGAACTCAAAAAACTATATATCAAACCTCTAAATAATATAATTTAAAAATGGGATACAGATCTCAACAGAATTCCTTTCAGAAGAAAGGGAGAGTAGATCTCAGGGAGACAGAGGGTTTGGGGAGCTGAGAAGAGTGGAGGGAGGGGAAACTGTGGTTGGGATGAATTGGATGAAAGAAATCTATTTTCAATAAAAGTAATAATAAAATGTGATATATATATATACAGAGAATTGTCAATGGAGGAAACTCAAATGGCAAAAAATCACTTAAAGAAACATTCAATATCCTTAGCTATCAGGCAAATACAAATCAAAACTTCTTTGAGATTCCATCTTAAAACTATCAGAATGCCTAAGACAAGAGTCAGCCCATTCTGGGAAGATGTGGAATAAGGGGGACACTTCTCCATTGCTAGTGGGAGTGCAAACTTATATAGACATTATGGAAAACAGTATTACAGTTTCTCAGAAAGATGGGAATTGATCTACCTCAAGACCCTGCTATATCACTCTTGGGCATATACCCAAAGAATACTTCATTCTGCCATAAGGAAAGTTGCTCAACCATGTTCACTGACTCTGTATTCATAATACCAGAAATTGGAAACAACCTATATGTCCCTCAACAAAAGAATGGATAAAGAAAATGTGGTACATTTACACAAAGGAATATCACTCAGCTGTTAAAAAGATGACATTATAAATTCTTAGGCAAATTCATATAACCAGAGAAAACCATCCTGGGTGAGGTAACCTGTAGTGTGAATCCTAATTGGCCTTAATAATAAAGACCCAGAGCCAGATATTGGAGTAAATGTTGAAGATCGGAGAGACAAAGGAGGCTTTTGGCTGTGGAGTTGGTGAGCTACTGTATCCTCCCACATATATTCTTCTCTCCACCCAGCTATATCACTTCCTGTCTCCACTTCCCTAGTGCTGAGATTAAAGGCGGGTGCCTCTCAATTACTGGGATCAAAGGTATGAGATCCTAAATGTTGGGATTAAAGGCATGTGCCACCACTGCTTGGCTTCTATGGTGAACTAGTGGCTAGCTCCACACTCTGATCTTCAAGCAAGCTTCATTTGTTAGAGCACAAACTGTGGTATCACCTCAATTACCCATACCTAGAAAGATAAATATAGTATATATTTACCTATATATAGATATCAGCTATTAAATAAATGATAACCTAATAAGCTACAAACAATAGATGCAGAGAGACTATACACGAAGAGACTAATGTGACATGTGGATCTCCCTGGGATGGAGAAATAGAATACATTTTGTACATGGACTTAGGAGAGGGGTGTACAGGAACAAGAGGATCAGGAGGGAAGTGGGGGCATAATGTTTGGGAACAGAATGTGGAGAGAGACAGCTATAATTCAGGGACATTGAGTGGTGTTATGGAAACCAGTGCTGTGGAAACTTCCTAAAATATATGAAGGTGATTCTATTGAATTCTTTAAATATTAGGGGAGATAGAGTTCCAACTGGCTATCTCTTATCACCAAACAAAACTTCCAGTAATGGGACTGGGATACTCCATTTGAGTTTTTAGCCAAAGACATCCCATGAAAATCCTTAAATTACCCAGGCTGTTGCCAAGACTATAGGTTGCTCTTCTCAACCTGAAAGCAAGGCCCCATTGCTTAAAGGAATATCCGCACAATTCTTTGAACATGGAGAGGTTGAGTTGGTACTATATAGAACCTTACTCCCTAAGTTCTAGGGTCTTTAGTAAGGAAAAGTACTTTGCAGGCTACCAGAAGTACATATAAACATCAATCCAACTATAAATCTTTTGATCTACAATAGTGTTGTCCTGCCTGCAAAATATGCTAAAGCAATGGTGGCACAAAGCTTGTAGAAGTAACCAACCAATGTCTGATTTGACTTAAGGCCTACTCCATGAGATGTAGTCCATACCCAACACTGAGTGACCAAGAAACAAAGACTAGATAGCCTAGAGACCTAGGTTAAAACCAAATACCACTGTTGTAAATGATAAAGTGACTCCTGTTATTCTACTATATTAGTAGATCAGTGCCTTATTCAACCATCACCAGAGAAGCTTCATACTGCAGCAGATAGCAGCAAATATAGAGACCCACAGCTAGAAATTGCACAGAAAGAGACCATGGAACACCCAGTTCTAAATGGGATATCTCCATCAACTCCCTCCCTTCAGAGCTCAGGGAGGTGGGAGGAGTGTAAAAGCCTGGTCCTCTAAAGTAACTGAGCAAAGCTCACATGAACTCACAGATCAGCAAGCACAAGGCCTGCATTGGTCTGCACCAGATCCTATGTATGCACATTATAGGTTTTAGTTTAGTGTTTTTATGGCATTCCTGAGTGTATGAAATACTGTGTCTCTGATTCTTGTGCCTTCCCTTGGGCTCTTTTCCTTCCATTGGTTTGCCTTGTCTCACTTCGATGTGATATTTTTAGTTTTTTCTTATATTTCATTTTGCTATGTGTTATCTCTTAGAAGTCTGTTCTTTTCTAATAAGGGACAGAAAGGGAGTGGACCTGGAAGGGAGGGGAGGGGTTGTGGGAAGGAATTGAGAGGGGAAACAATAGTCAGGATATATTGCATGAGAAAAGAATCCATTTTCAGGTCCCTGGCCTGTCTCCTAGCTGCCGGGCACCGCTCTTTCACTGCGTGCTGACCCCCAGGAAAGCCGCGCCAATTTAGGGCGCTGCGGGACCCGCTACCCGAGACGCCCGTCCCTCCCCGGGCCTCTGCTCGCTTGCCCGCCCGCGAGTCCGTTCCCCTCGTCGGCCTCTCGGATCGGGGACGTAGGGCGAGCTGAGAACAGGCCGAGGGAGGGTGGTGACCACCGCGGAGGAGCTGTGGCTGTCAAGATGATAGAGGTACTGACAACTGACTCTCAGAAACTGCTACACCAGCTGAACACCCTGTTGGAACAGGAGTCTAGATGTCAGCCAAAGGTCTGCGGCTTGAAACTAATTGAGTGGGCACATGATAATGGCCTTAGAATGACTGCGGGGACTTTGGAGTGAAAGACCTACTCAGTCTAACCCAGTTCTTTGGCTTCGACACGGAGATGTTTTCCCTAGCTGTGAATTTACTGGACAGATTCTTGTCTAAAATGAAGATACAGGCGAAGCTTCTTGGGTGTGTTGGACTGAGCTGCTTTTATTTGACTGTCAAATCGATAGAAGAGGAAAGGAATGACCCATTGACTACTGATTTGATCCGAATAAGTCAGTATAGGTTCACGGTTTCCGACTTGATGAGAATGGAAAAGATTGTGTTGGAGAAAGTATGTTGGAAAGTCAAAGCTACTACTGCCTTTCAGTTTCTGCAACTCTATTACTCACTCATTCAAGAGAACTTGCCATTTGAAAGGAGGAACGATCTTAATTTTGAAAGACTAGAAGCCCAACTTAAGGCATGCCACTGCAGGATCATATTTTCTAAGGCAAAGCCTTCTGTGCTGGCATTGTCTATCATTGCTTTGGAGATCCAAGCACTAAAGTATGTAGAGTTAATAGAAGGAATCGAATGTATTCAGAAACATTCCAAGATAAATGGCAGAGATTTGACCTTTTGGCAAGAGCTTGTATCCAAGTATTTAACTGAGTATTCATCAAACAAGTGTTCCAAGCCAAACGTTCAGAAGTTGAAGTGGATTGTGTCTGGATGCACTGCCCGGCAACTGAGGCACAGTTACTACAGAATAACGCACCTCCCAACAATCCCGGAAACAGCTTCTTAGCTGGCAAATCTGGTTGTTATCCTCTCTATACAGAAAATTTTCCAGTGTGATAGTTTTCTTTTACAACTGAAGAATTGAAATACTATCTTCAATATAAACAATATGGGATTAAAATAGTAAAGGGAAAAATGACTGTTGATCTAGTTAGTGAATATTGGAAGGCATTTACCATGTACAATGCACAGCAGTCTCAAGAGAAAGGACTTAGCAAACCTCTATATGTTAACACTTTTGTCAAATTATTAGCTTAGGAAAGAGAATCCTCCAAACCTGAATTTATAAAAGTAGTTAATGAAATAATATTTTTTAAATTACATATCACCTCACTGTAGCTTATTTAAAGTTACTTAAACCCAAGCAGAAGGATGAAACAAAAAGTTTGACCCACATATGAACAAATTCAAGTCCTTTTGTTGATTAAGAAAACATAGAAAAACCAAAAAAAAAGAAAGAAAGAAAAAAAAGAAAAAGAAAACATAGTATGCACTTGGGTGATGTATTTACAAAGTGATATAGGGCAGAGAGTCTCCACATTAGGTTTCTGGAAATTGCTGAGGTGTCTCAATTCTATATTTAGTATTTTATCTCTAAGCAGTTGGTCCATTACAAAGTAATTATATGCTTAAAAAATATAAACTTAGTCCCCAATACATATACATTTTTGCCATCTAAATTTCTTAATCATAGCAAAGATTTATCTTTTTTATGATTAAAACTAAACGTTGCCAGGCGTTGTGGTGCACACCTTTAATCCCAGCACTCAGGAGGCAGGGGTAGGTGGAAGGTGGAACTCCGTGAGTTTGAGGCCAGCCTGATCTACACAGTGAGTTCCAGGACAACTAGAGACCTATATAATAGAGAGACCCTGTCTCAAAAACACCAAAAAAAGAAAAAAAAAAAGTAAATGCCCACATGATGGAAGGAGAGAGCAAACTTCCATAAGTTCTTCTCTGACATATGCACATGCCCTCGCAATCGCAACACAGTACATATATGATCATGCATTTTAGATAACATCGGTTCACCTTTAGTAGCTCCAGGTATGTAGGCAGATTTCTGTCAAATTGGGTTTGTTGTTTGCTTAGGCAGTAGGATTGCGGTAGCAGCAACAACGTTTTCCTGAAGTCTATCTCTGCCACTCTGTCCATGAGTTTCCTATGGTACAGAATTTAAGCTATGAAACCTCAGCACATCTGCATGTTAGCAGAATGGTCTCAGTGTTGGGAAAACTGATTCCAGGTTTGGTAGAGCTATGCTTAGATTTGAATTCACCTGTGAAACATTCAAATCAAGGCTAAAGAAATAAATGTGAAGTAAAACTGTGAACCTTCATTTTAACATTGATCTAACTTTAGATTGATCAATATATTTAGGTGTATTGAAATGTAACACTTAATTAAATCTCAAAATTTAAATTACATAAAAACCAACATTTCACATGCACTTTAAGTATATAAAGGGTAATTAAGCAGTAAATGGTTCTTGCACATACCAAGTAATAGCTAATTTAGAGTGGATTTTTTTCTATATAGAATTAATTTTTTTTTTTTTATTTTTTTTTTTTTTTTTTAGAGAATAGTTGTTTGTACATAATAAAAGAATAATCAGAAATGCTGCTTCAATCTAGTCCATTTGAAAAAAATTTCTACTATAATAACTGATGAATGATCACCTGAAATGTATTTATGCACTGAAATTAGTTCAGTCTGATAAGCACTCAAGTTGTTTTTTTTTTTTTTCACTTTTTATCTTTTTTTTTTTTTTTTTAAGAAAGTAATTTGCATTTACTTTTTAGTGGACACTCCATAAGACGCGAGTTGTGTTCAGATTCTCAGTGCTGCTTGATTTTCATATCCTGTTAAATGTAGGCTTGATGTGCACTGTCCAGTGCTGTATTTGACAGTAATGATAACGATATGAAAAATAAACAAAAAAAATATTCAATTTTGAAATTATGATAACTTTCATTTTCTGAACTATGTTTTGATTGATTTTCAGTTTTCTGATATTTCCATTGATTTTGAGTGGACTGAAATCAACTAACCAACTACCATTATGTTTTGACTAAGGAATATACCTTTCAATAAAGTTGTTGAAATGCAAAAAAAAAAAAAGAATCCATTTTCAATAAAAGGGAAAAATAAACAAAGGGATTTTAAATTTGTTTCTCTTCCCAAATGAACAGGTTGATGGACTCTGAATATATGTTGCCAGAGAAGGTTTGCATCAACAGTGTATTTCCACCTTGAGAAGAAATCCAGTGATTCTCACCTCAGCTTCAAGAGCTGGTTGACTCTCCATTTGTGATGCTGAAAGGCAGCATTATATTTTAACCAAATTTTAATGTATAATTAAATAGATTCACAGTCAGCAAGCAAGAATGAACAGCATGTGGGCAGTACTGTAAAACACCAAAGACCTGCTCCTTCCAGTGAGTCTTCATCTCCTGAAGGTTCTAAACTTTCTAACCCTTAAAAGACTAAATACTTTCATCACAGAGCTATCAGATGGGGACTCAGTGTTCAAGCAGGTGAGTGTATGGCAGACATTCCACATCCAAACCACAGTCAGTGAGGTCATAAAGCACTGTCCTTGAATCTCACTTATTTCACCTAGCATATCACTCTTCCATATTCATGGTGCCACAAATGATAGACTTCCATCAATAGTTGTGTAATATTCCATTGTACATATGCATTTAATCCACTTATTCAATGAAATCTGATTCCAGAAATGAGCTATTATGAACGATGGGTATATATATAAAATGACCCTATTATAAAACAAGGTCACATTCTCACAGAGTTGGCATATAAATTTTGCAAGTCATGATTAAGATCCTAGTAGTAATTATTTCTGTACTGTGAAAATATTTAACAAGTTCACTAATAGGCTTTTAATTATTTAGTCAGGACTTTATTTTATATTAAAGATGCAAAAATTAAAAATAAAGACTATGAAATCTCTAGAAAGAGATCAGGAAACTCACACAGGAGTTAGTTATCTTAACATCTGCCTTATATATAGTGAATCTCTCTTTGTTCTCGTCACTCACAACTTCACATTCCTGTGGTGTAACAGAAGTTTAGCCACTTTACTATATAATTAATTTTACTTTATAATTATCTTAAAATATGTGTTTGTGTGTTGGACTGCAACTTCTGGAAGTCAGCAATGCATGATTTTATTTTTGCCTTAATCCAATATGCTACAGACAGTAGATGTTCAATAATGATATGTTCGAAAATTATTAGTGATGACCAATAGAGTGAGTGTCAAGTGAACTGATGCTATGGAAAGGATTCAACTTCGCATAGCTGCCAATGTTCTTAATATAACACGCATTTCATTGACAAACAACCCTTACTTGCATTGTTTCTTTTATTTCAGACGATCACACAGAGTTTAAGTAGATGTATAGCAACTTCAGTGTCTTCCCGTCTATCACACCCTAGGGTGAGATGCCACATCTGTCACACGATGTGCGAGCAGCACCAGAACAATGCTCATGCCCAGGAGAGACATCAAGTCAGACTGAAGCAGAGCAGCTCAGATTTAGGAGAGTCAAATATAATTACTCAAAGATAAATTTGACCAAGAAGTAGAATTAAGCTGCTTTGCCAAGAAATCCATTGACTCTGTTGGGACAATAGTAAAAATCACCGTACGGCAGTTAATGGAGCCCAATCAAAGTCACATGCCACATAATTACACAGAGAGAATATTTTGGGAGTTTCAGGTCATATGGAAATTTGAGTTTGTGGGACGGTTTTCAAAGACATTGGGAGTTTTCAATAAATTGAGAAAGGAGAAAAAGTAAAATAAGCAAAGCACAATAAAAGAATAAATTAAACAAATATGAGTTGTAGGCCCATTATCATAATGGGAAGTAGCTGAGAAACTCCAACTGAAGTAGCTTCATGCACTGTTTCGAGGTTTTTTTTCTTTGTTTTCAAATTTCTAATAATTTTGATTGGTAGTTCACTGTAGAGAATTATTTGTTTTAACGTAAAAATGAAAACAGCTTCTCCATTTTCAGTAAGATAATAAAGTAAGTAGCTGCACCTAATTACTTCATCTTTATTTTGTGGTTTTTATCACTTTGGTACAGTTCCCACCTTTCAGTTTAAGGAAGCAGATTGAGCACAAGTTTTGAAGTTGCTTCAGTTTTTTTTCAAATGTAATAGACATTTTCTAAAGCTGATAGGCTGGGTTTTTTTCCTCATTGGTAGAGATGTGAGGCAGGTTCTCACATGGTGACTGGATGGAGAAGATAGGCAGATTCTCATGTGGATATTTAAGTTGTGATTTTTCCCTTATTTATTTATTTATTTATTTATTTGCCAATCACATTTGTGAAAGTATGTATTAATTTATTTAAATCTTTTGTCAGAATCTTTCATAGCTTGATATTTTCATTGTCAGGATGGATTTTCAAGTATAGATATTTAAAATTATTTGATGGCTAAGTCTTCGAATTTTTCTTAGAATATAGTTCCTAATTTTTAAAAACTAAACAAATAAAAATTGTATCTTAATAAGCAGTGTATACATATACGAAAGAGTAGCATTTAAATATATGATGCCTAGAAACCTGTCTTCTCCAAACATTATCAAAAGTGTGTTAGTCTAAAGAAATAAGATGGACTGGTGTCAGTAAGAAGCACCGAGTAACAGGAGGATGGCACGAGTATTACAGAGCCCTGGATTAGTACCCGAAAAGACCTGGTGCTGACCTTCACCACTGGTTAAGTGGATTTTAGATACATATCAAAATGTTCCCCAGAATTTCACAATGAGGAATAGAGTGCATGCTTCAGAGCATGTTGGCTTTTGAGGTAGCCAACATGTAGGCTTTGGGTATCAAATCTCAATGGGATTTGAATCCCAAGCTTCTGTGGCTTCTGTAGCACAGCCAATTTCTTTACCTTAGCTGAAAGGCTTTTCAAGCAGCTGCCTTGAGGTACCTGCTCTCCTTTCCTTCCACTGTGAGAATCATCTGCTCAAAATAGGTCACCCAGTGCTCCCCTCTAGACATCACAGTTCCTTCTTCTAGTCTAAGGGTCAGTATTTCTTTGCCAGTTCCTCACCAGTGTGAAAACAATTAGTTTTACTAGCTATATCCAACTCCATCAACAAGAATGAAATTAAGCCAGGCGGTGGTGGCACACGCCTTTAATCCCAACACTTGTGAGGCAGAGGCAGGCGAATCTTTGTGAGTTCAAGGCCAGCCTGGTCTACAGAGAGAGATCCAGGAAAGGCGCAAAACTAAACAAAGAAACCCTATCTCGAAAAACCAAAAAAAAAAAAAAAAAAAAAAAAAAAGAATGAAATTAATAAAACTTCTTGATCTCACCAGCAGGATGCACTTTTCTTTCCTATAGTCTCTCTCTCTCTCTCTCTCTCTCTCTCTCTCTCTCTCTCTCTCTCTCTCTCTCTTTCTATCTCTCTCTCTCTCTCTCTCTCACACACACACACACACATACATTTATAACTGCCAAGTGGTACAATTATTGTTATTTTTAATATAATTATTTTTATTATACTTATTCTCAGCTTTGTATTTATACATTTAGCTATGTAATAATAAAACGAATAAGTATCTGTTGGGTACATCCCTAGAAATAAATTTGAAGTATTTCAATTGTGTCCATTTATTATATAAAATTCTAGAAACTTTAATCTACAATGACAGATAACTATCTAGTTGCCGAGGATTGAGACTGATGGGCACTGAGAGGTAAGAATGGAGAGGGCTGGTTTGCAAAGAAATGGGAAAAACATTTTCAAAGTGATGAGTACATTTACTGTCTTAGTGGTAGCTTCATGAAAGTTATATATCTAAACAATCATTTAAATATATAATTTTTTGTTAATTGCTCTTCACTAAAACTGTTTATAGACATGTGTTTGTACAGTAAAGAAAACAAGTTTTCTTTAAAGATTTATTATGTTTAATTCTGCTATGTGTGTCTGTGGGTGGCTATGCTGATGGGAATGCAGGTGTTGGCAATGGTCAGAGGCATCCAATTTTCCTGGAGCTGGAGTTAAAGGGGTTATGAGCCATCTGTCATAGGCATTAGGGATAGAACTCCAGTCCTCTGGAAGAGCAATACATACCCTGAAACGCTGAGCTGTCTTCCAATCTGAAAACAAGTTTCAGGGTAACAATAAAATTTAACCTAATGAATAAAAAGGAAACAAATTCAGGCAGTGTGGGACATGTGCTTATCCAGACACAGGGGCCAGTCACACAACCATGAAAAACATGGAGTATTTTTCAGTTTAAAAGGGCAAAGAAAGGAGATATTGGGGAGTAAAGGGGGCAGAGGCTTCTCAAGGCCAAGAGTCAGATTTTGTTTTTGAGGGCTTTCGAGTAGAAATTGGTTTACATAATATAATTTGTGTATTAAAATGATTATTCTTGGCCTAGCAAGATGGCTCAGTAGCTATAGGTGCTTTCCACCAAGTCTGATGACCTGAGTTCTATCCCTGAGACCCACATGTAGAAGGAGAGAGCTGACTCCCAAAGTTGTTCTCATGTGTGCCTTCTCTCTCTCTCTCTCTCCCTCCCTCTCTCTCTCTCTCTAACACCGACACACACATACACACCGACACACACACTCATGCACATACACACACTCACTCACACATATGGTGATATTTTATTTGTACTGAAATGTGATTTTATTTGTATATTAATAAATAAAGTTGCCTGGGGGCTAATAGTAAGCCATAGCAGAGCTGGGAGTTCAAGGCGCATGCCTTTAATCCCAGCACTTGGTAGGCAGAGCTAGGTAGATCTCTGTGTGGTCAAGGATACAGCCAGCATTGGAGACACACGCCTTTAATCTCAATACTAACCATAGAAGATCTGGAGGTCTGTACAGACAGGCAGTCATGTGGTTGGGTTTACAACCAATGAGAAGGCAGAACAGAAAGTCTATATAAAGACAAACACTCAGGAAGTAGGTCTCTCTTGGCTGAAGAGGCTAGCTGCAGCAGACGGGTAAGGCTCTTAGCTCCGACCTCTTGGCTTTCTTCTTTGCATTGGTTCTGTGTTTCTTATTTAATAAGACGGTTGGTTACATCTACACACACACTTGCACCAAATATAAAAACAAATGATTAAATTATTCTTTCTTTTGAGCAGTCAGTAAATCTGTGTGTCTGTATCTCTGGTGGGTACAGGCTGTGAGAATGGAGATTAGGAATTAGAAAGAACAAGTGTCCTGGCTTGGATTAGATGAACAATTAAAGATGGAAAAGTGTGACCAGATTCCAAATACATTTTAAAGACAGAAGTAACCTCACACTTTTGAATGGTTTTAATCCCTTTCAACACAAAGAGAAAAGAATAAAGTATTATAATTAAGTTTATCTCCCTCAATGGCTAGAGGAAGTAGAGGGTTCTCACTGGGTGGGAAAGATTCTGGTGGGAAAAATCAGACTTCCGGTTTTGATATTCTTTTAGTTGCTTTTCCTGTTTCTGTGATTAAATGCCCTGGCAAAAATAGCTTGAGGAAGAAAGAGTTCACTTTGCTTCACAGCTCAAGTGGGAAAGTCAAGGCAGCAGGAGCTTGAAGTTGGTGCTCTCATCCTATCTGCAACTGGAGAAGAAAATGCATGCTGGAGCTCAGAATGTTTTCTCCATTTTAAACAGTTCAGAGGCCCAGACTAGGAAATGATCCTTCCTACTTTTGATGTGGATCTTTCTACCTCAGTTAACCTAAACTTTAATCCCTCACAAATATGTTCAGAGACTAAATAATTCTTCACAGATGGTCTACTTTCTTCCAGGTTCTGTCAAGTTGTTAATGAATACTAACCCCTGTGGAAGCCTCTGTGCTATATTCTAATGGTGGTGATGTCTTCATGTGGATGAGTCAAAGATCTGCAAACTCAATCACGACTCATAGTTTTAGCCCCCCCCCCCCACACACACAGAGAGAGAGAGAGAGAGAGAGAGAGAGAGAGAGAGAGAGAGAGCCTAGTTGAAATAGTTTGACAATCCATCTATGCTGCTGAGAGCATGACCGAGATGATTGCTGGCTGTAGAGATGAGTCCACTGTTTCTTCATCAGACTCAGCCCAAACCTTCTCCTTATAGTGACACATCCTTCTGGTATTTAATATTATATCATCTTATTACATTAAGGCACGTTGTACTTCCTATAACGGATCTTAAGTACAAGCCAGGTATTTACCTAGTCTTCAAGGAAACAGAATTCTCTTTTAAGTTCCATAGATTGTTTTCTAAGGATTTTCTATGAGGATTTTCAAGGGTAATTCGTAGCCTCAAACATGAAAAATAAAACTTAATTATGAGAGTGTATTATCAGTATGTTGATGTTATTGAAGGCAAAGAGAATGTGTGAATTGTTCAGAAAAGAGAAAGAAGCTCCTCGTTTGACAACTCATAGGAAATACATCATTCACAAATGAGGGACAGCAGCAAAGATTGTTTACAGTGGGACAAGGAGGAAACTGTTAAGACTGCATCATGGAAAAGAAAGGGAGAGTTTATGAGAATCAGTCAATTATTTAAGAGATTGGATGGAAAAGAGGCCATGTCACATGCTCTGCTCTCTGCAGTGTCTAGTGCCCAGGGCAGAGTCTGCTACTCAGAAAACAGTAAGTAAGATTTGCAATAAAAGATCATTAAACTCAATGGGTAACTGTGATCAACATTGATTTATTATGGTAGCAATTCTTGTGCTATCTTTCTATTGAAGAGAAATTATGAGAGTCTCTAGCAAAAGAGAGCACAACTGAACTACTCAGAACAGCCCAAGAGATTGGGAAATTTGCAGAATGAACATCAGTCCTGATCATGTAGTCACTACCACTGCTCTTTACTAGGTTTCGACTGGTCCTCAGACTCTCAGGTTTAGTTTATTGGAAAGTCATACATTTGGACAAAGCAAAGCAGAGCTGACATTGGAGCATAAGGTGAAGACTTGCAGCTCCAATCAGCAGGATGAGTGCTGAGGGTTGACCTACTTGTTGCCTAATTTCAAAAGTTGTCAGTACACAAAGGGATTCCTATATAATTAGCTAATGTTATTTTAAAATATTTGAAATCCCAATCACCAGGATCTGTCTGAGAAATATTCCATTTTATATAGTTGGCTATTATTATAATGAATTTTTAAAAATTTCAGTTAAATTAAAGAAGAAAAATAAAATTAACAGTGCTACAGTTTTTTGTTTTTGTTTTTGTTTTTTTTTTTTAAAGAACACAAACTAACAGAAAACAGAGTACAAATTAGTCTTTAGTGGCTTAAACTATTTATCTTTCCATCTTCCTGGAGTTTTTCTCTTGATTTATGATTCTTCTGTTAAAGCTTTCCAAGCAATGTCAACCTGATTGCTGAATGATTGACAGAGTTTAAACCTTTGCTAAGACATCAGGCTCAGCACCGTCTAAGATGGTGATGGATCACAGGAAGAAGTTGTTACAAAGGAATTTAAAAATATAAGCCAATAAGCCAGATCTAAGTAAAATGTAACTTCTATCCAGCTCTAATTTTCTAGGCTCAAGGCAACACTTCATTCTAACTCCAGAAACTTGGGCTTTAGACTTCTCATGCCAACTCTTCCTTTTCTAATTTTAAGAAAAATATAACATTGGGCATATGACATGATTCCTTTAGATTGAGAAGCACATATTGTAATTCATATGTTCTTAAATTATATGGTGACTTTATGAAGAAAGGCATCATCTTAATTAAATATTGTCTTCATTATATATAGAAAATTTGATTGGCAAGGTTTAAAGGGATTAATTTGGAGAAATATGATGCTGGATCAGTGAAGCAAAGATTTTAGTCAATAAAAGTATTACATTTCCAATTATTTTAATCTAATTATTAATATTAGTAATAACAATGAAATAAAAAGGAACAAATTTGCCATTGAAATACATAGATCACAGTCACAATATTGAACACAGATACTGTCCTAACATGGGAACTGTGTATAATGCATTGATTACTTTATAATTCTGTGAGGGATATGAATTTGTGTAGCTAGAGTTTTCCTGCCTTGCTCACAGTCAGGACAAATCTTTGTCACCCGCCAGTCCCACAGCCGCTCAGACCCAACCAAGTAAACACAGAGACTTATATTGCTTACAAACTGTATGGCCGTGGCAGGCTTCTTGCTAACTGTTCTTATAGCTTAACTTAATCCATTTCCATAAATCTATACCTTGCCACGTGGCTGGTGGCTTACCAGCGTCTTCACATGCTGCTGGTCATGGCGGCGGCTGGCGGTGTCTCTCCGCCTCAGCCTTCCGCTTCCCAGAATTCTCCTCTCTCCTTGTCCCACCTACTTCCTGCCTGGCCACTGGCCAATCAGTGTTTTATTTGACATACAGTCCATCCCACAGCACTTCCCCTTTTCTTTTTTTTAAAAAGGAAGGTTTTAACTTTTATACATCTCCAAAGCCAGCTTGGTATATTTGGGAATTTGGTGTAGCTTCTCTTACTACTTCCTGCTAGAGGGGGCGCTGTATCTTATGGGGACACAAAGAAAATTTTAGGATCATGGAGTAGTCCATGAGACTGTATCGTCTGAGCCAGTTGCCTTGAAACGATTCTGGATGTTGGATCATCTGGGCCATGGTGTCATCGGAGACCTTTCAGGTGGTCTTGGCTGGTCAAACCTGATGTATCTTAATCTGGAACAAATCCATAGCCTCTGGCTTTCTGTAGAAACAAAAGCAAAGCCTCTTTTCCAAAGCAACATATCCTTATAGCCAAATTTTGAAATCAAGGTATCTTTAAAATATACATTTTGGCATAACTCAACAGCTTTTGCAATCAAATGTTTTTCTTCAGTTACGAATATCAAAGAGAACATAATCCAGATTCTCTGTGTGGTAGCCATCTTTATGTGGCTTATTTTTTATATTACCTTAAGCCTATTGCTTTAAACTGCAGCCTTTTAAGCCTGAAACAGCGCTGTGGCTGCTGGCTCCGCCCACTTCAGCTTTTCCAACATGGCGTGGTACATTTTCCGCCAGCTCTGGGAGCCTCTGGTCTATGCTTTTATCAAGAGCGTGTAGCAGACCTTTTTTTTGTTTTACTAAAGCTAATCCACACGCAGCTTAATGTGCACTTGCAGAGCCTCATTCCGCATACTCAGGTTAAGCGCACACGCAGAACCCCAGTAATCAACGGCAGCTGCTCATTGAAGAACAATTAGAACTGTTTTTACTCTGTTTAGAATTTTTTCATTTTATGGAAATCTTGCCTCTCATTGGCGCATTTATAGATGTAACAACCGTCTATTAAATAAGAAACACAGAAACAATGTAAAAGAGAAAGCCGAGAGGTCAGAGCTCAGAGCTAAAATCTCACCCTTCCTCCTGCTTCTCTTTTACATTGTTTCTGTGTTTCTTATTTATACGGTTGTTATTATAATTTTTTTGTTTTAATTTTATGGAATGTTTACAATTCATCACATCTCAAAAAATAGTTCACTTTCATTTAGTACATCCAAACATTATTATATCAGCACTTCCTGCAATGAGAGCTCATAACAAAGGCTAGAAACCAAAATTTAGTCATATTAAACACACAACTTTCTTCCATTCTCTATGTAGACATTCTGCTCAGTTTAAAGTTTTGCTTTTTCCATTTAAACCTTACTCTCTGACAGTTTTGTGTCTTTTGACAAATGTTTATCCATGTGTCTGTCACAACAATCAGAGCACATGCAATTTGACTATCCTCTACATCTGCCTTGTAAAGTTCCTTCAAGTCAGCTCCTGTCCTCATTTGCAATGGCCTAGAAATGGTTTTCAATGTAACAGATCCTTGAGGTGCTACACTTAATAGCAGAGAGCCAAGCTCTGGCCTCACTGCATGGGTAAGTTTGAACTTTGTTCTTTCACTCTTCACAGACTCTGGGGACATTCATCTGAGACCTGCCTGTATTTTATAAAAAGCCCATAGATGCTGTAACAGGTGGAACAGAAATCATTTAACAGTGATGGCTATCACAATTATCCTAATAATTGTAGTTTAGAATTGACATATCTTTTAACCTATTTTAGGATTCATTATGAAGATGCATCTTGCTTTGCAGCATACACAGGTTTTTGGTAAGCATGTAATATAATTGAATTTTGTAAAATTAAATATTACTTTAAAATGTTATAAAAAAAAGTTCAGTTTTCATTGTTTAGAGAAATTGAATAAATTATCAAGAAAATTTCAAGACTAATGAGTGGCCTTCATATCTCTGAATATACATGTTGCTATCGGGTATACCACAGTTACAGTATTCACATCACTCAATGAGTAGGTATTTACTTGAAGTAGAATATTTAAGGCAAATGTTTAAGAAATGTAAGGCCAACATCAATTTCTAGAAGATACTGGGAATCAGAGAGAGGAGTGTGTCAATTTTAGATGATGCATATTTAGGTACAAAGTATCCTGGATATTTATTCATGGAGTAATAGAGAATGGGCGACTTAATTTAGATACTAAAATTAGAAACGGTCTTCACAGAACACCCAAGAAAGCAAATAACCATGATTGTTGAGGCTAAGGACACCAAGGCTCATTTAGATTGTTGGCATAAACACCAGGGATAAGATCTTGGCTGCAGGATGCCCTAACAATTGTTTTATTCTAATGTAGTCTGATTCTTATAAGAAAGATGCCATTTGACTGAAATGAAACTCTAAGGAGTTGTAAGAAGCACAATGACAATGTAAGTTTCCTCTAAGGGTGGAGGAAAATTGGGCTGATTTCCATTTTCTCAATCAAATTAAATAGGACACAAGCCAAATTCTGGAAGGGATATGACTATATAAAAAGGAATAAAATGACCATCATTTCAAAAATATTGAGGAAATGAAGGGATAAAGATCCCAAATACTTTCTTTTATGAGTGAGATATTTCGAGTAAGTGATTCCAAGTTTATTCTATTTCCTAGTTAGAACCCAAATCTCTCCACTTGCCAGACTGAGCAGGAAGATTCCTGAGCCTGAGCCCGAGAGTAGCCTAGGCAACACAATGAGACTCTGTCTCTTGTAAAGAAAACAACAAACACTAAAAACAGGATGGAAATCATAGCTGAAAAAGTTAATGCAGTATTTTACTTTTTTAAACAGATAGAATTAAGGCAGCCATTAGCTGTCTCATTGGTGCGTGGGTGGAAGCTTCGTGCTGTGCAGCATCTACGTAGGGACTGAGGGCTGAGGGTATCTGACCTCGTCTGAGACACAAGAGAGGAAGTCATTGCTTTTCTGAATAAGCCGGGCACACTGGTAAGATTACACTTCTGCCTAGCACAAATTCTCCTGTGCGTATGTTGTTCTGGAATTAAATTAGTTAATATCTAAGCATCCTTTCTGTGACCTATTCATCACACAATCTATGTTATAGCTTCTAGTCTAAAATTCTTCAGATGATGGCTCATCTTGTCTTTCAAAAGATTCCTGTTTGAAGCTTCTGTTGTGGGTTGGAAAATTCACAGTATTTGAGAAGTTAATGATAATTCAGGAAGGGAAACAATTTTCAGTCTTTGAAGAATCTTTGGGACAATATACCCACACACCCTCCCTGTGATAGTATATATACCCCAACACACCCTCTGATTTATAGCTTTTGTTTGTTTTTGGAGCTGAGGATCGAACCCAGGGCCTTGCATTTGCTAGGCAAGCACTCTACCACTGAGCTAAATCCCCAACCCCTGCTTCATACCTTTAATGACATATGCAATCACACTTCACTGTTATGTAAAATATTTCACTAAAGGCAACTTTGTAACATATTACACTAAGGACAAAGGATGTTCAAACAGGTCATTTTAAGCTATAGTTTCGGAGGTTCTGATGATCTGTGAGTATAGTTAATAAATCACTTGAGCTCACAACCTTTCTTTCCATTTTTGGAAAATGCTCTAAGAAAACTGGTTCTTAGATAAAACACTTTGTTTATCCTTAACCAGAGGATTATTGTTTTGTAAGTTAAAGTAAACTAATCAGAATAGTTGACTGAGAAGGAAAACTGCTGAATTACGAGCCTTAAATGATTTAGGTGTGCTTTGGAATCCAGACTGAAAATTCATGAAAAATCTGTTTTGTAATTTAGAGGATAAAGACTAAAAATGTCAATTCTAAGAAAATCATAAACACATGGAAACCTAAGGCCAGCGTTTCTTAGAGATGGCTACTGTGAAGTAGATGCCTTTTCCAAGCCAAATCCCTGGGTTTCTCTACTTGTTATGTTATCATTTCCACTCTTTTGTTTTCAAAGCTCCATACCAATTTCAGGATGGAAGGAGTAAAAGAAACATTTCCAGATGACACTTAAATCTTTAAAAAGACACCTTTAATAAAATGAGAAATATATATATATATATATATATATATATATATATATATATATATACAAAGTTTAAACAAATGGTATGAAAGAATTAAATATTAAAATCTCTCATAAAATGCTGAAATATTACTCAGAGGAAAACTATAAATAAAGATTTTTGTAACTACAATGATGATAGTCACAATACATGTGAATTACATATGGCATGCATATGCGCATACATACATGTGTATTATGGACAAACCTGCATCTGAACATAATACATCAGAAAATAAACTTTTTTCTGTTTTATTTTATGATGTGACCATTTGTGAATGCTGCATCCATTAAGGCAATAAATTCAAACTATTTTGATTTGCTCAAAATTTGATTAAGAATCTGTGGCCAAGGTTTGCTGTATTTCTCCCTGATAAATGTCAGTTCATTTAAAGTAACAGTACTCCATATTCATAGCCAGATATGAGGCTTGCAACATAAAGACTTCATTTCCAGTTTTCAGTGTATCTACAGGAGGCCTCAAGCTCTGACCACTGCAATAATACAAGGCATGCTTAGTGATGTGTGGGCCATTTCCCTCATGGAGGAAGAGTCTTCAGAGCCACAGTGGGCATAAGTGTGAACAACGTCTGTGTGGGGAACCTCTGAAGAGCACAACAGAAACATCTTGACCTGGAAATGCTAAAACAAGCCTGTCTGGACAGCTAGTTTGAGCTTTTCTAGGAAGAAAAATATCTATATATGTTTTAAGTTCACTGTATTTGGTTATCACTAATCATAATTTCCCAGGATATTATTCAAGGAAGAAACAGTAAAATTTATCTGTCATCTGTCTATCTATCTATCTATCTATCTATCTATCTATCTATCTATCTATCTATCTATCTATCTATCATCTATCTATCTATCTATCTATCTATCTATCTATCTATCTATCTATCTATCATCTATTTTCTGCCCTCTATCATCTATGCATGTATCAGTTTAAATGCTTAAAAAGAAAAAGAAAGAAAGAAGATGAAAAATGTACATTTCAGCCTTTTTCTTTTTAAAACATGTGGTCAAGGCCACTACCACCCCCTCCAAGAGATAGTCTAAATGATGCTAGGAGCCGTTAAAGAGTGTTATGGCTGAGCAGTCTTATTGAAAGTCCTCTTAGGCTACTTTGTCCTTTATGGTGGACATTAAAACCCAAGGCTAAACCTTTGCAATGAGCAGCCTCAGTGCAAGGCAACAGAGCAAGGTCTGTGAACAAATGTGAAAAGGCTTTGTGCTTTAATTTCAGCTTTTCAAAAAGCTCCTGAAGTGCTGCTGTTTTACTAAATGATACATTCTTTTCTAGAAATATGCTTCTTGCTGTAAAGTTCAAACTTAATTTTAAGTTAGTCTGTAGAGATATAGTAGAAGGGATAGTTAATTAAAAATGCATAAGGAAGTAGTGAAGATATGACCTCATTCACAGTCTTATAGGTTAGTGAAGAATTTTGAAATATGTTAGTTAGATGATACAAATGATGTCTTAGGGTGAGAAATAAGGACTAAGCCATCTCAAGAAAAATGCCCATTTGAGTGAACGATTTTCATCATAACACTCTGTTTATTTTGTATATTATTATTTAGTCAGTGTCCTCAAATTAGCATTTCATAATATGTGAATATATTTCTACTTGCATTGTTATTATGAAAAGATTTGTCCACTAGCTTTTATGATTCAAGCAGATTTGTGCCAAATCCTCAAGTTAATTATAAGTAAGGTCCTGTTGACTTACCTTGGCAGATTTCAGTTGGGTGAGACATGTGCCAGCTGTTAACTAATCACTTACAGATCACTATACATTGTTTTCAAGACATCTCATTATACTTCATACAGGTCTAAATTATAGTTTCAATACTTTATTTTGATAGGTCTACTTTGAATCCTGTATATTTTTCCATGGTGTCTAATTTTCAAGATTTATTGATCATAATCGAAGTTCTATAATGTATTGGCTTACGGTGTACATGGTAAAAATTGATCATTTTAGAATTCCTATAATGCAGAATAGTTTGAATTTTACTAGCTTAATGTATGCAGAAAGTTTTGGTGGGTTATTCTTTGTTGTGTTGTCAATGCAAAACTGTTTGTAAAATGACCTCAGATGATCCTTGACTTTTGGAACATCCTTCTGCACCATTTTATGAATACATGCTCTGTGACAGATGCAAATGACAATTTGCAAAACTGTATTTGATTGTATAATTTATACTAGAAGCTGGTTATGGGCATTGCCTTTACTTTGAGAAACATTCCAGAATAATCTAATGACTCCTTACTGGCCTTTGATTAGTTAGCTATGAGCGTACAGAGGATTCAATATTTATGCCTTCATCTTCTGTTTACATTTAAAAGTTACTCCAGCAGAAATTAGAAAGCCAGAAAATAGATGTCCAGTTTCATTTAAACCCTGGCTATATACATACTTTATCTTTATAATGCGAGTCTGCATTGAGATCTTACTAATATATTTATTTTCCCATGCAGTGTTGTTTCACCTTACATATGCCTGATGTAACTTGATTTTGAAATATACTAGCAATGTATCTACTTGAATTTAATTGAATTACAAAAGCTGGTGGACAAATCTTTTCAAGGCATAGTTGATGAAAGGAAGAACTCTACTTTTCAACTGCATTAATTTTACTGCTTTTTAAATTCAGCTTTTTTATTTATGTATATGAGCACATGTGTGACAATTGCAGCTGTCAGAGGACCACTTGTAGAAACATGTAAGTTGTAGAGACCAAACTCAGATGGTCAGACCTGGCAACAGGCATCTTTTCCTCTGAGCCATCTGATGTCACCCTGTACATTCTGTTGTAAAATTTATCTGTAGATATACCAGTTCTAATTCACTTACTACTAGTCTATCATAAACACAAGAGACTCAACACTACCTTCTTACTTCAAAGGGCATCCAAAATGGCATCAACATAGAGATACATATATATTCACATAAATTTAAAGAAATATAAAAGACTCGGTGATTCTTAAGTTGGGCACAGTTCTTCATTATCTAACTGGCTTATTCTTAAATCATTTATGTTTCTAAATTTAAAAATGCTTTTCTTGCTTTCTAAAAGTTTTCTACTTCCATCAGAATTTCTTCTGGGTGGCCATGTTGTTTTGAAGAGTTACTGCAGTTCACATGCAGTGTATAGAATGTCTGACGCAGGGCCTTTACTCTTAACTCAATTTCAGTAACTGCTCTCATCCTACTTAGCACAGGAATGACATTTGACAGTGAACAAATAAACAACTATCTGTGTATTTTCAATCAATGTAAGAAGAACTTTCTTTGGTTAAAGCAGTATTCAAATGGTGTAACATATTTCAAAAAGACCAACATAAGCACGTAAAAGTAGTGCTCATCCCAAACACCTGTTTACACACCAACACTTGACTATGCAGAAGCTATTCATTCATGTACTCACTAGGCGTTCCTTTGCAGGCTGTGAACTATAATCCATATATGTGTTTCTGTTCACATTTACTTTATATTTGTCACTTGAAAATGCACCCTAAAATATATACATCCTAGAGGCAATGAGTTCATCACCTCTGTCATGTCCCTAGAAATGCTTTGTCTTTATATGCTTTTCAGTAAAAAAAAAAAATCTCAATGAATTTTATGAATGTGTTTTTGGTAAGAAAGTTTCTTGTGACTGTTTATCAAATAAAATAATGAATGTGAAAGCTGGTGTGTATATTAACCTACAAATAAAGCCATGAGATCCTTTCATACAGCTTAAATTGAAGTGAAGGTCATTTATAATTAGGTGTTCTGTATTTGAGGTTGGCATTATATAATATAATATGAAAAACATTTAATTTTTTAAACACAGCTTTCTGTTCTTTTATAATCTTTCTTTTCACACATAGTCTTCTGTGTGCTCTTGTATGTTTGTCCAGGTTTGTGACCCTTGTGTGTGGAAGGCAGAGGTCCAGGTGGGGTGTTTTCTCTCTAAGTCTCCTCTGTCTTTTGAGACAAGGTCTCTTACTGGACTTGGAACTAATTTGTTTGTCAAGACTAGTTTTCCACCAAGGGCCTGGGTCTTTACCTGTGTCAGGCTCCCTAGTTCTGAGGTTACTGTTGTGCCAAGCTTCCTATGGGAGTAGTGGAGCTCCAAGCGCAGGTGTCAACCTGTGTAGCAAGACTTTAGTGATTGAGTCACCTCCCTACCCATGATTACTCTTCTTAATATTTTATATTTTTCACTGAACTATTTTCAAAATTTTAAAAGAAGGTTTTGTTTACAAAACCACTTTAATATTATAATTTGCATTATTTCATTAAGAAGAAAATACACTTCAATTCAACTTAAGAATATTTAGTAAATATTCAAATGTTCAGCTAAACAAGATTTTTAAAATATTTTCCACTCACTGACTATAGTGTAAAGCAGTTGTTTGGATGAAACTTTGTAAAATTGATTCCATTAATGGCGGTAAATAAGGCCTTATAACATGCGTGACCTTCCTATTGGATTGGTTCTTGATTGCATACATACAAACATGCCTGGGGACTGGTCAGTATATACCTTTGTGAAAAACCTAACAAATATTTATTGTTATTGATACTTATTAGATTAAAAAATTTTTCCTTCCTTCATCCCCTCAATCTACATATACATATATATTCTCTATAAAAATTTGTAAATAATAGTAAATATATTTCAGATTTCAGTGAGTGAATGTTCATTTTATGTTTCAAGAAATGTATTATTTAACACTGCACAGTGAATGGAATTAAAGGCCCTATATGCTTAAAACTCTGAAGACTTTATTAGAAATGCCTGACATTCATTGAAGACTTCTCAGTAAACTTTGGATCATTTAAAATTCTTTTACAATGTCCCCTAATGTAAGCTGCACCAGGTTTTTTCTTTTTGGCTACCAGGCAGTTCCCAAATCATGACATGGAGACTTATTATTAGTGTTGAATGCTCGACCTTAGTTTAGGCTTGTTTCTGGCTAGCTCTTTTAACTTAAATTAACCTATTTCTCTTTACCTTTTGCCTCAGGGCTTTTTACCTTTCTGTATGCTCTACTATGTTTCGGTCTTTCCGGTGACTCCCTGGCTAACCCTGGCATCTCCTTTTGTTTTTTGCCTCATTCTCCCCTCTCTTCTCCTGTTTTTCTCAAACCTAGATTCCTTCACCTATTTATTCTCTCTGCCTGCCAGCCCCACCTATTCCTCTTCTGCCTAGCTTTTGGCTGTTCAGCTTTTTATTAGACCAATAAGGTACCATAAGCAGGCAAGATGAAACAGTAACACATATTTTCATAATTAAACAAATTCAGCAGAAAGAAATGTAACACACCTTTACAAAGTAAATAGTCCACAGCATAAACAAGTGTAACACCACTTTACATAGTAAAATATTCCACAAAAAGTCCTTTACTTAATTTTATATTTTATGCAAAAATGTTCAGATTCTCAAAAGTAATACTGTATAACTTTTAAAGATTATTAACTTTAATGCTGTTTGTGAATATTTGCTTGCATATATAAGTGTACAGTCTATATATATATATGTGTGTGTGTGTGTGTGTGTGTGTGTGTGTGTGTGTGTGTGTGTAGCTAGAGTTTTCCTGCCTTGTCCACAGTCAGGACAAATCTCTGTCACTCACCAGTCCCACAGCCGCTCAGACCCAACCAAGTAAACACAGAGACTTATATTGCTTATAAACTGTATGGTCGTGGCAGGCTTCTTGCTAACTGTTCTTATAGCTTAAATTAATCCATTTCCATAAATCTATACCTTGCCACATGGCTTACCGGCGTCTTCACACGGTGCTTGTCATGGTGGCAGCTGGCAGTGACTCCTTCCGCCTTCCTGTTCTTTCTTTTCTCCTCTCTGTTAGTCCCGCCTATACTTCCTGCCTAGCCACTGGCCAATCAGTGTTTTATTTATTGACAAATCAGAGTAATTTGACATACAGACCATTCCATAGCATATATATATATATATATATATATATATATATGTGTGTGTGTGTGTGTGTGTGTGTGTACAATGTGTGAGCTTAGTGTCCAAGGAGACAGAAGAGGACATCAGATCCCCTGGAACTGGAGTTACTGATGGTTGTGGGCTTCCATGTTGGTATTGGAAATTGAACCATTATCTTCTGGAAGAAGAACCAGTGCTCCACATGATCGAGCCATCCTACTCCTGCACATTTACTTGAAAAAAATCAAAGGCTGCGTATGACAGGGATACCTGAATACCTATGTTTATGATAGAACTATTCACATTCATGATAGTCAAGTTATGCAATCAGCTCTGGTACTCATCAGCTAATAAATGAATTTTTAAAATGTAGTTACATACATACAATGGGAAAAAAGATAACATCATGTTGTTTTCAAATAATATATGAAACTGGAAATTATCCTTGTTAAATAAAGCAAGCCATACTCAGCAAGACAAGTGTCCCTTTTTACCCATACATGGAAACTAGGCTTAAAAAGTAGTATTAGAGGGATATTAGGAAAGAGGAAGGGGATTGGGTAGGGGAGGAGTGAAGGTAAAGAGAGATAATAGGCAGACTGATGTGGTCAATGTATGCTATATGTATGTGTGTGACAGTGCTCTAATAAAACATTACCTTACAGAATTAATATATTCTATTAAAACAAGCCACCCTATGACTCACAGCTACATGTGAGCAGAAACATAAGTCATAGCTTAAAGCAGGGATGCAAGGTATTTTAAAGTATCTCCAAGAGCCGGTTGGCTAGCTTTGTCTAATTTTGTTTATGAGAGTGGTTTCCACTCCTGGATGGTGAGGCCTCTGAAATGCTGCCAAGAAGGAACTTCACCTCACAGAATGTCTGCAACCTTCGCTTCAGCTTGAATGCATTGCTCAGTAAATGCTACTTGGAGGTTAATATATAATTATTGGTGCTCTTTTGGAATAGCTTTTTGTTCAAAATTTTAAACATTTTTTTATCTGGAATACTTTACAGCTGTATTCTGAGGAAACTTAACATCGTGGTATGTATAATATTCTTAGATTTAAAGTAACAGGCTTTTTTAGAGCCAGACAGCGATGGTGTATGCCTTTAATCCCAGCACTCGGGAGGCAGAGACAGGTGGGTCTCTGTGAGTTTGAAGTCAGCCTTGTCTACAGAGCAAGATCCAAGACAGGCACCAAAACTATACAGAGACGGCCGGGCGGTGGTGGCGCACGCCTTTAATCCCAGCACTTGGGAGCCAGAGCCAGGCAGATCTCTGTGAGTTCAAGGCCAGCCTGGTCTACAGAGTGAGTTCCAGGAAAGGCGCAAAGCTACACAGAGAAACCCTGTCTCAAAAACAAAATCAAAAACAAAAAACAAACAAACAAAAAAACTATACAGAGAAACCCTGTCTCAAAACACCAAAAAGAAAAGTAACAGGCTGTTTAAAAAAATAACTACACACAATCCTGGATCAATTGGATGAGCTAATAGTATAAAACATTTTATCATTTAGTTATTTCTGTTCCAACTCTACACTTATACTTCTTATACTTTGCATAAGTATTAAAAATAATGTTTGGAAATGACATCATATTTTTAAAGAAAATTTAAGTAAATATACACATACGCAAACATATATACACAAACACACTCATATACACACATGTGCACAAACATGCACACACAGGTACATGCTACATTATTAGTTTTGATTTCCATTCCAGTCATTATATTGCATTGGTTAAGCATCACACTTCTTCCATAGCATTGACCTAGTAGGCATTTGTCTTAAAGTGCATTTTTCTGTGTTTCATTCAGTAGTTATATATTCAATGTAAATTAGCTGAAGTGAACCATGGAAACGTGGTTTCCAGAGAGACTAAGGTCAAGGCACTGTTGATCATTCTTGTAATAAAGAGTAAGAACATTTAAGAAATGGAGTTTCCATGAAACCAGAACCATCAGGATTAGTTCAGACTCTTGCAAAAAAAATTACCCATGAGAAATCTTGGGAGAATGAGGTTTTCAAAGAGTGATCATTTTTGTATCTTGAATAATCACACAAACCAAAAAAGCACCCCAAACCAAAATATCTCAGATGACTAAGAGCTATACTGGGTTATATGATGATGTAACCTACTTATTTTGCATGTAATTTTCATTTAATCAAATGTTGAAATGAATCTAATTTTTGTGCAGTTCTCTGATCCTCTGCTCTCTGCTGTGGGTGGATTTGTATTCTCACAGCTCCCCTGTGCTGCTGTCTGGTCTTTCACTCCCCCATGCTCTGTAGACTGTTTTTATCTTCTGTGGTCCCTCTCACCTACTTGCCCTGAGGCTCACCTCTCTCCATCAGTCACCCTCTTAGTTTTTTCTCCTTTCAAAGTCTCACCACTATCTTATATGATTTCAGACTGTTCCACAAGGTGGACTTAGCATTTTGGCTCTATGTAAATCTGCTACCTCTGTTTCTGCTAGTCTCCCTGTACCACTGTGCATCTAATCCTCCTTAAGAACTTCTGTGATATTATCTGCAAAGCTCAGCTCATGCTTGCACAGTCCATATTCCTCAAATTGTAGCTTCAACACTAAGTTAATGGTTGTGGTAAGAAACATAAAACTGACATGTCTGTCAGACAAATCAGGATCCTTCCTGATTTTCTCCCATGACACTCTTGCTTTTCCCCTTTATCCCTCTTTCATCCTGAGGTGACACCATCCTCCGTTCATAGGTTTCACTTTGCAATTTTCTTTTTGAGTGAAACAATCTAGTCATAAATTCTAACCCCTAGGTTAAAAAAATTCAAAATTTCTCATCTTTTATTCAGACAGTGCTAAAGTTAGGCAAACTCATAATTGCATTTACAACCCCACAACCAGGACACAATGATTTTTTATTAGCTTCCATTCATACCACCTGTGAGTATACACAAGCTCTGAGATGCAAAGTCTTTCTCCCTGTGTGATGCTGACCCTCCCATATAAACAGTTTCGCTTCAAATTCATACACTGTTGTCATGCAGTTTTAAATGCTGTCGTTATCTGAAGATATCAGTGGGGTCAATACGGCTTACACCGAGATATAAAGCATTTATCTCATATTTGTTTTATCTTCATACTCATGTTAGAGTTTGGAGCTGTCTCAAAATTTTCAAAACACACGTGCAGCTTCAGGAACTCATGGACAAAGTGCCTCATTAAACAAATCAAACCACAGAGAAGAGCAGATAGTTTTGCATTAGTTTCATGCTGCTGCTAAAAAGAATGAATGCAAACTTGGTGGCTTAGAATAATTCACTCTTTTACAGAGGTTTCCAGAGGTTTGAAATGGGTTGCTAGATTTGAAAGAGTTTCTTCTGGGGTCCCCTTTGTCAGGTAAGGTGTCAGTGCACAGGTTCCGAGGTCCTTGCATGGCCTCTCACCATGACCAAGGCAACCTATGAAAGAAAGTGTAGGTGGGCAGTGGTGGTACAAACCTTTAATCCTAGCACTCAGGAGGCAGAGGTAGGAAAATCTCTCAGCCTGGTTTATAGAGTGAGTTTCAGGATGGCCAAGGCTACACAGAGAAACCTTGTCTCAAGAAAAAAAAAAAGTGTATAATTTGGTTTACAGTTTCAGAGGGCTAAGAATCCATGATGGTAGAGCAGAGAGTCCACATCTTGATCCACAAACATGAGGCAGACACACACACACACACACACACACACACACACACACACACACTCACACAAATAGCATGAGACTTTTGAGACCTCAAAGCTTAGCCCCAGTGACATACCTCCTCCAACAAAGTCACACTTTCTAATTCTTTCCAAAGAGTTTCAGTAACTAGGGACCAAGCATTTAAATATATGAGTCTGTTGGGGATGTACTCATTCAATCCACAAAGTCTGATTAGTATTTACTATGCTGTTGCAAAACATTGAAAACTGAAATATTGTGGTAAATATTTGATTTATAGAAAGAATATATTTCTGAGACACTATAGCCAGGAGTGCAAGAGTGTAGTTTTGAATATATATATATATATATAATATATATATATAATATATATATAGAGAGAGAGAGAGAAGAGAAATATACAGATATATAGATATAGATATAGAAAGAGAGATAGATAGATGATAGATAGAAGATAGATAGATAGGTAGATAGATAGATAGATGATAGATAGAAGAGAGATAGAAGAGAGATAGATAGATAGATAGATAGATAGATAGATAGATAGAAGATAGATAGATGATAGATAGAAGATAGATAGATAGAAGATAGATAGAAGATAGATAGATAGATGATAGATGATAGAAGATAAATAGATAGATGATAGATAGATGATAGATAGAAGATAGATAGATAGATGATAGATAGATAGAAGATAGATAGATAGATGATAGATGATAGATGATAGAAGATAGATAGATAGATGATAGATAGAAGATAGATAGATGATAGATAGAAGATATAGATAGATGATAGATAGAAGATAAATAGATAGATAGATAGATAGATAGATAGATAGATAGATAGACAGATAGATGCTGATTATTCCCTCTTTGACCCTTTGTAGCACTGCAGTCTGTTTCCTGTTCCAGCTGCACATGGGAAATTCCTGTGGAACAATCCTTTTCTAAACTATGAAAATGTATTATTCTTATCGGTTAGTAAAAAGCTGACAGGCCGGTAGTTGGGTAGGAAGTTAGGCAGGAAAGCCAAACTGAGAATTCTGGGAAAAGGGAGGGCAGAGTCAGGAGAGACAGCAACGAGCTGCCCAAGAAGCAAGACATGCTAGAGGACAGGTAAAGAAAGCCAAGAGCCACATGGCAATACATAGATTAATAGAAATTGGTTAATTTAAGTTGTAAGAGCTAGTCAGTAACAAACCTGAGCTATTGCCAAGCATTTATAATTAATATAAGCCTCTGTGTGGTAATTTGGGAAGTGACTACCATGTATTTGGGAACAGGCAGTCAGGACAGGAAATGTCCATTTACAGGAACTCACTGTGGATGTGACAGCTTATATGGCTCGAACAAGTTCAACTCAGACAAAATGCCGTGGAGAGGGGAGATGGGCACAAAGTTTCGTCCCTAGCTGAGAAGCTATTAGGAATTGATAGTGTCTTGGAGCTGGAGAGTTAGTTTGATTTAAGGGTGTGGTCCTTGGTAGGGAGAACCATGCTCCAGCAGAAGGACACACATCTAAGAGTGTATGGGAAGCATAGATTGGACTTAATGAGTTTAAAACAACAACAACAACAACAACAACAAAGAGGAAACAATGTTAGGTAGGTAGGGAACAGAGTTTTATCTGGCAGGAGTTTGGGGAGCAGGATGAATATAATCAAAACACATTGTACAAAATTCTCCAAGAAGTGAGAAAAAAAGAGGAATGATTAGGTAAATCATATCAAAATATGTTTAAGGTAAGTCTAGGGGCTCCAAACAAACACACAAAAAATATGAAAAATGAAAGGAAACTGAACCCTCAATTATTGGAAAGCTTTATTGCTCCAAAATTCTATCTAGTGTACCTATTCTTCAACTGAGATGGTCCTGTGTTTAGCAGTTTCACAAATGCCTTCTCTTAGAAAGTAGAATTACAGCAATAGAGAAGGTCACAGCTGAAAAAAACCTTCAATATTTCCTGGACTCACCTCACTTTCCATGAACTAAATTGCAGTCCACATTTCTCAAATATTTAAGAAAAGTTGCACAGTTACTTGTTGCCAAAGGCAAGATTTAGCCCAAAATGTTCTGATTTAAAGTTCATTACTCTCCCACATTCACCTCTAACAGTTCCTTCCTCTCCTAGTAGGAAATAATATTTCCTTTCCTTATGAAATACAATTTTTTCCTATTATAAAGGATTTCTCTGCCACCTTTCTCTCCAAATGTGGTGTAGAGCAGCCATCTTTCTCCTTGTCTAGGAGGCTGCTGCTAGGCTTACATTGAATTACACAGCACAGTCTTGATGTTGTATAACTTATCTTCTGTAAGTCTAGCATGTTAGGGCCTTGAAGGAACTTGGACATTTATGCTACTGCCTTTGCTTCCCAGAAGAAAGATGTTTCAAGATTGAGGTAGAATGGTAAACTTCTTTGTATTGCATATGCAGAGACAAACTCATGTGAGGTGCACCCAGAGTTGGGGCCAAGGACTACTGGGGATCTGTCTCCTGTACTTAGGCTTATGGGCTGTATAATTTTCTAAATCTCCAAGTTCTCTGGCATTAGTACTTTCGCTTGAGAGATAATGGCACCAATCTCCTTGACTCATCGGGTCAATATGAAAATAAAATATGATAATAAATAGGAAAATTCTTTTAAAAAGGGATTACATCCTGCTTTATTTCAAAGAAAAAAAATAGTAATTGAAGTATTGAATATTTTTCCTGTGCTAAAGATGGATCCCAGAGGTTTGCACATGGCAGTCAAGTGATCCACTACTACTGAGTTGAACTCGGCTCAGTCACACACACACACACACACACACACACACCGTATGTTTATTCTTATATATTGCTCCGGGTTGTTTACACTAGAAGTGGGCCCATGTAGATGGAATAAAAGTGGCTTTAAGGGAGGAGGGTGGGAAGGCAGTATAACAAGATGGAAAGGGGAATGCTGCGGGCAAAAGGTAAACCATGGAACAGAGGAGCAGGTAACAAACAAGAAGATGAGGGAGTGGAAAGGGAATTAACCAAAATGAAGTATGGGTGAAAGTTCACACAGAAATTGTTACTGTGTAAGCTAATGTTTAAAATAGTTAAAATAATTGCTGTACAAATACTACTGAGGATTTTAAGCAAACAAAAAGAAAAGAGTAGTTGAAACGTGAATTGCAATGATTTGGAAATAAAAGCAAAGAGCATTTGGAAATAAAAGCAAAGAGCAGAGCGAGAGAGTGAAGGTGAGGAGCAATGTTGTTTTTCAACTGCTCTAGTCTCTGCCTAACCTGTACTTTTCATCAATATGTCAATTACTGTCATCACTTCCAGTGTTCGGCTTTTAATTAGGGCTTGAATATGGCATAGCATATTGATTATCCAACTCAGTTTTCTCCACTCGTAATACAGTTGAGATCATCTACATCTGAATTAGACAATTTGTAAAAATGATAGATGCTGGAAATCAAAATAACATATAAAACAAAAATGAAGCAGAAAACTGGGGACTATAAAGCTATACAGCAGAACTATATTAAATGTCATTACATGGAGTTCTCAGAAGGCTTAGGTACCCTCAACAGCCAGAAACAGAGAATTCCATGGCTAATGTCTGTCCCCCATGAGCAGAATCATCTCGTGTCACGTTTGAAGTTTGAGTTATTGGCATTCTAGCACTAATAACACTAGAAGACTTAACCTTTCACACAAGTCTTTCATTCTGAAACTGAAGAGTAGTTCCATGGGTACCCATGGAAATTTTCTCTTTTACTTTTTGGTGTATTTTATAAATTTTCTAGAGAAGAAGAAAATAATTTCTCAGACTGGAAAAAAATACTCAACCACTATTTGGTTTAAAAAATGAAAAAATTGAAAAGATATTTACATTTATGGAGGAAAATTAATGATCCCTGAAAATCAGATAACAAGAATTTTAAGGAAAATATGTGTCTGAAAGGGAACAAAATTTCACTGAAGACAGGAAATGCATAGTGGTTATTTTTCTCATTGAGTTATTACCTGACAAAACAACTGCGAGGAGGAAGAATTTGTTTTGGAACACAGTTAAATTATAGTCCAAATCCCTACTGACCCATGGGAAAGAAAACAACAGGACAGGAGCACTTGGCAGAAGCTGCTCACACTATGGTGAGCTGGAGGCAGAGGTGAGAATAGGCAAGGAATGGTGCAAAGGCCAATAGTGAGTTCCACAGGATGGGGAGGGGCTGCCAAGGAAGAACAGTTATCTAGAACATGTCTTCGGTGAGTTTCTTTTCAGTGAATTTCTTTCAGTGAGCTTCCATCTTCAAAGTTTCTAGAACCTACAAAATGATGCATAAGCTGGTGACCAGTCCTTCAATGTCTGCTGGGGACATTTAATATTTAAACTCTAACAAAATGGAATTCTGGCCCACAACATGGTTCTACAAGCACCATCTAACAGTAGAAGTAGTAGTGGTAGTGGTAGTGGTTGTAGTAATATAAAGAACAAATATTGATTTAATCAAAGCTATGAGATGATTGTATTTGGAAGACATATGAATGAGAAATGTGTGGGAACAGTAGAATGGAAGAATTACATCTTCATATTCTATAATTGGAAGTCAACAGAAAATACAATAAAATTACTGTGGCACAATGCAAATAATATTACTTAATATTATGCTCTAAAAGCATATAAACACATGGCTGTTATGTTTAGCTTTCTCAGGTTGACACATTCTGCAACCTGGAATCATGTAGAAAGAATGTCACAATGGGAGATTATCTACATTGGATTGACCTGTGGCCACATCTATGGGGAACTGTCTTTTTAACTAATATGGGAAGACCCATTGCTGTGGGCAGCTCCATTCCCTCTGCAGGAAGCTCTGGAATGTATCAAAGCAGAGAAAGCGAGGTGCGCACTAAGCAAGCAAGCATGCACTTATTTTTCTCTGCTCTTGGCTGTGGTGTGATATGATCAGCTGTTCCAAATTCCTTTTGCCCTGACTTCCTTGCAATGATGACTGTAACCTGTAATTGTGAGTAAAATAAATCCTTTTTTCCCCAAGTTGCCTTTCTCAGAAATGAAAGTAGGACAATGGCTAATAAGCTAACAGAGAAAAAATATTTCCTGGTATGGAGTAGAGTAGGAATGAAAAGGAGAAAAGGACATAAGTTCTCATTAGAGTCTTATATAATGTTTAGATATTTTAAACTACATTCACATGTATCTAAAATAATGCAAAAAAATTCAGTAGATAGTCTTGCTCATGCTGTTTAAGCAGAACATTTCATATTTCTCAACTCTTCATGATTATATAGATTCTAATTAAATAGCATGTTAGTTATGCCATACACCCTGTCTACCTCTCTGCCTTACGAATAATTAAAACTATTGTATCCTGGTTGAAGAATAAGAATAATATTAGAGCAAATCTAGGCTAAGAACCAATAGAATGTTTGATTCTGCCATCACTGATTCTACATTGTATCATACTGCTTCAATTCAAGCAGAACACTGGGGCCATGGAGGCAATTTCCAGGAAAATGCATTCGCTTAGTGCATTACAGTTACCTGTGCCAAAGACTGATTAAAATGACTGTAGAATCTTTGAGTTAGTGATGGCTTTTGATTGCAGGGACTTGCCACCAGCTGTACCCTGAGTGTGAGGACCAGTAGCCGGCTTGGCAGGAGCTGTAACCCACTGATGAGTCTGCTACTATAATCTCAGCACTTCCTTCGTTCCCCCACCTCAGCAGCTAGGAGTTGGCAGAATGTGGATGTGATGTCCAACTGTTAATATACACCACATGAAGCATTTGCTGAAAATTATTTGGAATCCCAGGGCTCCACTTTCACATCATATTTCATGAAAAAGGAATAAAAAATAATTCTTTTGTATTTGAATTTGACAGCTACAGGTCATATTTCAACACTTAATCTTAGTTGAGAAATACCAAATGTTTGAAAACTAATGAAGAAGCAGGGAAATTAAACAGAGGTCAAGGCACTCATCTTTAAGCGCTAACTAGCCCTATAAAAAAGTGAGTGGAGATGATAGGCAAGCAGCCACTCAAGGTTTATGAAAGTAAGAGAGCTCACTCACCACATGGTCACTAATATTTTCTGAAGTAGAAAAGTAAATGTTTGTCATTACAGTCCCCCAGTGGGAATGATAGGGGAGTGCAAGGTGGAGAGACAGAGAAACAAAGATAACCACAGAAGCATCACTGCTGGAGAACAAGACAGTATTTTAATATCAGAGGCCACAAAATCCTTCTTGTAAAAGAGCTGATGAATGTCTGCTTTGTTTATGTCAACACAAATTCTTCGGACTGTTCTGCATGTTCTTGAGGCAGAGCACCAATCTAGACTTTAATCCTTAAATTAAATGATAGGAATAGGCAGGCAATGGCCTAGTTTTGTGAATGTCTAATTCCCAGGGTAGTGATGTAACCTGCCATCCTTCTGCACTATTAAGTCTCATGACATCTTCCATGGAAATGAATGCATATATACTGATCCAAAAAACAAGTTCATGTTCAATCAACTTTGTGAGAATGGTCAGTTCAAAGCCACATTGTTTTGTTCACTGTAATCTATATGACATTTTGATAACTATTAAGCTAGAAATTTCCATCAGAATAAACTTGTCCCCTCTCACACACACATTCACACACACACACATGCAGAAAACATCTTACTACTACAGATTCAAGATCTATCTAGCTGTATCACTTTCAGGTATATACTAAAAAACCTGTATGAAGTACTACAGAGATACTTGCTCAACCATGGTCATTGTTGCTTTATTCTTAATAACTAGGAACAGTAAACAGTCTAGATATCTATCAACTAACAAATGAATACTGAAAAAGTATTATATTTATACAATGGAATATTATTCAGCTGCTAAAAAATAGAATCATGAAATTTGAGAGTAAATAAATGGATTTTCTACAGAAACAATCATTCTAAGTGAGGTAACTCCAACTCAAAAATACAAATGTTGTATAATTCTCTAATATGTGGACATTAACCTTTAAGCCTTCAAAATGTATGCTATGATTTCTATAACCAAAGAAGTTATGTACCTAACAAAGGGCTGTGAAGGAGGCGAGGACCTCCCATGGAAGAGAAAATATAATATATTGTTATGGAGGACAGAACAGGGGGTACTGGAGTGGCTTGGTTAAATGTGGAGGAAGGAAGGAAGAGATGTGTAACAGAGGGAATATAGGAAGTGCCAAATAACTCCAAGGGTCATATGGAAACCTGCTACTGTTGAAGCTTTTGAAAAAAAAATATATAAAAGGAATCTAAATGCAGTCACCAAATAATGGGGGAAACAAAGCCCTAGCTAGACATGTGGTGTGTGTGTGTGTGTGTGTGACCAAGTGAAACCTCCAGTGTCATGAAAGGGCCATTTCTTGTTGAATTGTTGGCAAAACAGACTCCACCAAAAACTCCAAACTACACAGGCTATTGTCAAATCTATTGGTTGCTCTCTACAACCTGATGGTGAGGCTCTCTTGTTGAAGACAACACTTACACACAACACTGAACACCGAGAAGTAGGGCTGGTACTTAACTAGAAGCTTCAATTACACTATCTAGTATTCATGGTATCAGAAGGTACTCTGTATGCTACCAGAGGATAAGGAAAGTCATCAACTTACCTACATATTCTGTGACCCATGATGGCTACTTTCCTATAAGATATACTGGGGCAAGAGTGAAAATAACTTTGTGGGAGTAACCAAGCACTATTTGATGGGATTTAAGGCATACTCTATATGATGGCATCCATGCTTGATACTGCTCCAAATGGCCCAGAACCTGAGACTGGTTAGGCCATGGGACTAGGGGAAAAGCAAATACTATTGTTCTGCTAAAGAAACACAGAAATAAAATTACTTGTAATGCATTCTTCTATACCTACAGATCAGTGCCTCGCACAGCCATCACCAGAGCAGCTTCCTCTTCCAGTAGATGAGAACTAACACAGAGACCCAGAGCTGGACAATGTGCAAGAGTGAAAAACTGACACGTTCAGTCCTAAAGGACACAGCTCATCAAGCCCCTCTCCCTCGAGTCTTTGCTATCTCTGTGGAAGAGAAGGCTGAAAGAGTGAAAGAGACGAAGGTGAGAGGTGACTTAGAACCGTGTACTCCAGATACAATGGGGCTGATAGACTGCAGCCGCACACACGGGGCCCGCATCGGTTCAAGCCAGAGTTGGTTCCAGCACTCAAGGAGAAAGTGGGCACACTTACCTCCCACCCCTGAGCAAGAGGCTATCTAGAGCTGATACATCCTGGCAAGGGAAATTAGTTCTCTTCAATGGAGTTTCACTGGGAATCTTAACAACTGTTCAGGACAGGCCCCACACTCAGGAGCATTGGCTAGTACAAAACAATCTCAACAGTGAGCTGGTCGATTCTTGCCTCATTTTGCTTTGTTTCAGCTTTCTTGTGTGTGTGTGTGTGTGTGTGTGTGTGTGTGTGTGTGTGTGTGTGTGTGTCTTATTGGTCTCTTGCTTGTACATTTTGGTTTCAATTCATGTCTTTCCTTAGAGTTTTTGACTGTGTATATTTTTTTTCTTATTTTTATTTATTTATTTATTTATTTGTTTGTTTGTTTGTTTATTTGGTTTTTCGAGGCAGAGTTTCTCTGTGTAGCTTTGTGCCTTTCCTAGAACTCACTTGGTAGACCAGGCTGGCCTCGAACTCACAGAGATCCGACTGCCTCTGCCTCCCGAGTGCTGGGATTAAAGGTGTGTGCCACCACCACCCAGCTATTTCTTGTGTTTAAAGAGAGAGAAAAGGAGTGGAGTTGCATAGATAGAGATGTGGGAAGGAGCTGTGGGGAGTTGGGAGAAGGAAAGAGCATGATAAGAATATATTGCATGAAAATTTTTTCAATTACAAAAAATAAAATAAAGGCAAAATTGCATTATTTCAGAATATAAATTATTTTCATAGGACATTAATAAAGAAAAATAGGGGTCAGGCAAATTAAGGCCATATTGTGAAATAGCTTATTTCCACTTACTTTTGATTCTGAGCACAATGTGAAAGTCTGAAAAACCCCTGATAGTATACAATTCTTGTGTGATCAGTCACACAATAGTTTCATCTAATAGAAGTATACCCTGAAATTGAAGTCTCTTAGGGAGCTAAATGTCCTATTTATTCATAAATAAATATTTTTTCTTAAGTATGTTTGATGTATTTTAGGGGTTTGTGGAACTTTACGTATGCCCAGATAAAGAACATGTTTTAATATGTTTATGATATTTCATCTTATCTACACCTTGGGATATTTGCCTTTGATAAGTGTCTTAGTTAGGGTTTCTATTGCTGTATTAAAACACCATGACCAAAAACAAATTGGGGAGGAAAGGGCTTATTAGGCTTATACTTCAGCATTGCTGTTCATCACTGAAAAAAGTCAGAATACAAACTCCAACAGGGCAGGATCCTGGAGACAGGAGGTGATGCAGAGGCCATAGAGGAGTACTGGTTATTGGCTTGCTTCCCATGCCTTGCTCAGCCCATGTTCTTATAGAACCCAGGACCACCAGACCAGGGATGGTACCACCTACCGTGGGCTGGGCTCTCCCCCGTTGATCAGTAAATTAAAAAAAAAAAAAAATGCCTTACAGCTGTATCTCATTGAAGCATTTCCTTAACTGAGGCTCCTTCCTCTGATGACTCTAGCTTATGTCAATTTAGCATACAAAACCAGCCAGTAAAAGGAGCAGGTGGTTACATTAAAATTACTTACTGTTTTGGACCCCAAATCTGGGAGTCTCGAGTGGGCGCCCCAAGAACCCACACTCCAGTCTAGTTGATGCAAGAGGATTTATTAAGCTTCTATATAGAAGGGCAAACCCTGCTCCTAAGAGCAAGAGCCAGATCTTACTGCAGCCCCCTAAGGGCTTATAAAGGAAAAACCCACAAAACCCACAAGATTACAATTCCCATACAATTTTGTTTCACAAGATCATGGTCTGGATACAGAGTGATCACAAATCAGGTACAGTTATGTCAACAGGTACATTCTTCCTGAAACCTCAAGGCGGGTATCAGGGCAGGAGTGGAGTTTACACAAAGGTCACAGTGGTCCTTCCTGGAACACCTGCAACTATCCCAGTCACAGCTGAGCACATCTCTTAACAGAAATCTTTTTACGTTGTTATATGGTTGCAGGGGAGATTGAACAATGGCTGAGTCAGCTTGCTCTTGGAACTAGATTTTTAGTTTCTCATTTCCTGGTGCTTGAAGTTTCTCTTTTCCCGAGGCTTGGGGGTGTAAGTCTGAAGGGCTAGGGTCTTTCACTGTAGGTGAGTGAACAGTGTGGGCTGAAGTATGAGAGTACGAATAGGGTGGAGAGTTTAAACTATCTGATTCCCCTTCAGAAAATAAACAGAAAGCAAAGGTGCCGCACATTTCTGGAGAGGCTTCAGGGTTTCCGTGACAACTCACACAAAACACAATTATGTTGGTTATACTTAATCCCCAGACTCTGGTCCTACTTTCAGCTTGTGCCCATGTCCCTGAAAGATGAGTAAGACTTAAATTTGAAAGAAATAATCACTTTATCATTTTTATCTAGTATTTACTTTACTTGCAGCATTGGATCTCAGGAGAGCCTCACTAAGTAGAAGTGATTAATGAATCCAAAGTCTAACATGTCTAGCGTGTGGGTAACTTTTCCATGTTACAACACTAGTTAGTACCAAAACAATCGTTATTTCTCTTGATGTTTGAGCTCTATTTCCAACCAAATCCTTGCATTTGATTTGCAATGCATACATGATAAAATGCAAATAAACAACTCAATATCTGAGCCGTGAATCTTAATAAATTTAATTTTGAAGATACAATGATTTCTGAAGTTGAGTACAACAAAACACAGTATTCTAAATGTTAAATTCTGCTGACATGTGCTGACTGCTGTTGAAAGAGGCATTTTGATCACCATCTTTCTAGAATCACAAAACTCCTGGAACAGAATAGGACTAGCTAATTAGATTTCTGCCTCCAGAAAGTTAATTTATTGCAGCTCATGCCATGAATATCTGTCTTTTTTAAAGTATTATCAACCAGGGGGATTCTCAACAGTAACTCAGTATCAGTCCATTTGCAGATGTCTGGTCATTATTTCTCATTTCTTTTCCATTTTAGAGCAATTCATGCTCTCATAAGTCACTTTTACCACTTTTATAATATGTAAAATCATATATCATGATGTCTAGTTGCCCTTTTAAAGTAAAAGTAAAGTCCTAAAATGTAATTCAATGAAAAAGATGAGTATTATCACACTCTAGAACAATTGAATATTCATATGGAAAATAATGACGTTCCATCAGTTCTTTTGTACCATATGTCATGAGTAATTTAAATGGATCACTGACCTGAATCATATAAAACTGCAATATTTTTAGATGAAGAGTAAAGAAAGACTTTATGTGGGGCAGGGGCTGCAAGCATCATATATCCAGCAGCGAATGATCCTTGGAGAGGTAGGAATGAAACTTTGCTCAGCTCAACTTAAGCCATCACTGGTTCAAGTTTCTGGTGTCTCATACCAGTTAGTTTATTTTAGCCTTAGATAAACACAGCACAATTTTGGAAAAAAAAAGTTTTCTAATGACAATTAACTCAATCCCATGCATATAAGAAAGAAAACTTAAGACATGTTTACATTGAAGCTCTTTACAAAGTGCATAAGGCTTCGTCCATAGAGACGGGTTCTGTTGACTTAGAAACAGTGCTCAAGGTAAGGGTCTAGAAAGAGTGACTGAGGTCAACAGTGTCAGTGGAGTCAGGATTAGCCTGGCCCTAAGAGAACACAGAAGTTACTTAGACTGTTGCAAAGTATAAGGGTCTCTTACTTAAGGATGGGTTTTATGGACTGAGAAGCAATGCTCAAGATTTAGGGGGAAAATTCTGGGATAAAAAACATAATATGTGGGGCATACATGGGCACAAAGAGGGGCTGAGAGAAATTTAGACAAATAGAGCTTAAGCTTTAAGCTGTTTATGCAGATAGTGGATACAAATGGTACCAGAGGAAGTTAGTTTAAGCTATTTCTGCAGAGAATAAATACAAAGGATGGCTAAGAGGAAGTTAGCTTGGGTTGTTTGTATGGAGATTAGATACAAATGGTGAGGAAGGAAGTTAGCTCAAGTTATTTATGCTGAGAAAAGATACTAAAAACAAGAGATGGTGTCAGGGCATAAACAACTTGTAAATAGGGTGACCTTTAAAATGGTTGGTTCCTTCATACCCGCCCCCAGGGTTCTGAGGTTTTCTGGTATAAAAGAGGCTTACTGCCTATCAATAAACGAGTTCTTGATTGACTTGACTCCCCTAGCATATGACTGTCTCCAGGTAAGAGGGAGGCTGGGAACCAGCAGCAGTGAGCACTTACCTTTCCTTGGTTCCAGGCCACCTCTTCACAGGTGACCTATGTTCCCAGTGGAGCAGGTCCCCACAATAATATTCTGGAGGATTCAGGTGAAGCCTGGTCCTACAGATAGTTAAAGATCACCAGGTTGTAAATCTTTTCCCAGCATTCTAGGTGGAAGTCAGGCAAAGATTTCCTTCCTTTGGAGAGATAAGCATGCGTATTGAACTTTTCTTGGTTTATCTATGTGCACAAGGACCTCTTACCCTCTACATTTATATTCTTGGGATAGGGCAGGATTTCCTAGAAATAACACTGTAATATGATGCATAAAAAATAGTGAAATTATATTAAACAAAATCAATAACCTCTTCTTTGGGACACAGATGTAGTTCAGTGCTCTCTTTACATACTCTAGGCCCTACCTTTAACCCCAGGACTGACTGACTGAATGAATGAATGAATGAATGAACAAATAAATAAATAAATAGAAATAAATAAAAGAGCTTGGTCAATGTAGTCACCACAGTGGCTTTCTAAATGCATTGTCACAGACATAGACATAATTATGAAACCTCTTCTCTTCAAGGTATGATTAAGAGAGTGAGACAAAAAACTACATTTACAGTCAGATAATCACAAGTCTGCAAAAAGAAATGTACACAGAGCACAAAGAAAATGGAAAAACTAATACAATACAGGAAAATGTTTTAGGAAGAATTCAACCAAAAGATATGCAGACAGAAAATTAACACATGTACATCTATTTAACACTGTTAGTTTTCAAAGAATTTTAAGTTAAACCCACCATGATAGTCAAGTTAGAATATTTTTATAAGTAAATTTTTTTAATAAAATTATTTTTTATAAAATAAAATAATTGACCACATTATTGTTGGTGTGAATCAACTAGAATTCTCATATACTTATAACACAAATGTAGTGACCTTGGTAAATAGGCAATTATCTTAAGAAGGGTATAATATCTCTTACATATTGGGTCAGCTAGTCTACGACTCCATCTATGAGAATTGAAAGCACAAGTTAATAAACAAACAAACAAACCAACAACAACAACAAAAGCTTTCACCATAATAACTTCCAGGTCAGCTTTATCAAGACAACACTGTAAACAAGCTGGAGGAATCCAATTTTTCTAGTTTCACTCTAGTTTTTGTTCTGTGGCTATGATAAAACACTGATCAAAAACAACTTGGGGACAAGAGGATTAACTTGGCTTACACTTCCAGCTCACAGCCCCACATGGTAGTCAGTACAAGAACTTTAATGAGGTTAATTCAGGCAAGAGCAGCCTGGAGAGATGGCCCAGCAATTAAGAGCACTGGCTGCTCTTCCAGAGGACCCAGGTTCAATTCCCAGCACCCACATGGCAGCTCACAACTGTCTGTAATTCCAGTTACAGGGGATTTGACACCAATGCACATAAAATAAAGTTTAAAAAATGTTTTGGGGGTGAAAAAGACATAAGCTAAAAAAAAAAATCAATGAGTCTAGTATGCCAAGAGAAAAGGAACAGAGTAAGTCAACAAAGTGAACTAAGAGATCATAGCTCTGTGGAAATATTTAAGCCATTCATGAAGATGAGAGACAGTCACTAAGAGGATCTTCATATGTATAAAATAGACAGAAATGTGTTTTGCAAAACATTCAGCTGATCTCAATTGTATGGCTGTATATTATGTTTGAAGACAAATAGAGCATATTTATATATTTATTTTTTTCTACTTTCATGTGTAAAGTGTTATATTTTTAAATTTACTTAGCAATCTCCCTGAATCAGTTACTACTGATTTGATCCAATGTCATTTTGTTCAATTGATTTCTAGGTGTTTTCTTCTTCATCATTATTGGCTTTTAATGACATCAATTTTGTTTATTTTTTAATCATCAGATGTAAATGACATAAGAGGAACTGTAAACCTTTAAATACATCCATATCTAAGTTCTGGGGTCTTGGAGTTTGCTCAGCCGATGCTTTCCCTCTCTGGACAGTTGCTGTTTTGTTTTGTTGTCTTCTTTATGTCGCTTCTATTCCTCAACTATGGAAAAAAATAACCAAATGTGCCTGGGACTGATTTGCAATAACTATAAAGACAATCCAATTTGATTAAGGGCATATAAATGACACTAAAAGAATTTTAAGGGGTTATATAAAATTAAATTTAGCATACTTGCCATATAATATGACATAAGCTGTTCTTTGTTTCTTTTCATCTTTTTTAAGCATTAATTTTCAGTTAGTCACTGTCTTAAATCTTATCTTCAACCACAATTGCAGAAATTAATGGGATAAAAGTGCTCTATTCAAAGACAAATTACCATTTCTCTGATCTTCAGTAAGTGCCAATCCCTCAGCACCCGCTAACAGAAGTAGAACAATAGAAGGTGTTGGTTAACTTAAATCGTGACTCTCAGTTATTTCGGTTATTTCATCGGGTAAACCCTTTTGTAAACACAGTCATTTTGAAGCTGTTTGCTATTGTGGGATACATATTTTGGCACCGTAGCTATTCTGGCTTTCTTCCATGGTACTTTAATTTTGTGGTTCACTGAGCAAAACTAAGAGTTCTCCAGAAGGACTTGTTCTTAAAACAGTCAGGGGTGTGCTGATGGGGAGATTGTCAGTCTTTTTGCTTGATGAGGGTGTCTGCTCAGAAAAGCCTTTTTGTTTTTGAAGCCAAGAGAGGTGGGTTTTGTGTGTGTGTGTGTGTGTTTGTGTGTGTGTGTGTTTCTTACTCGTTTTATGCTTTTAAATGGAGTAAGAGATAGAAAAGGTTAAAAGAGAAAGAAAGGAAGGAAGGAAGGAAGAAAGAAAGAAAGAAAGAAAGAAAGAAAGAAAGAAAGAAAGAAAGAAAGAAAGAAAGAAAGAAAGAAAGAAGACGCTACCCAAATGGTAAAACACCACACAGCATCATGATTAAATATTTGTATATAACTGTCTTGAGGGATAACTGTCTTAAGGGGTCCTCACTATTTTTGAACAACACAGGTAGAAGAACACTATGGAACACTAGGTAAAGGGAACAATTCAATACTGACACATTTTATACCATGAAATCATTGGATCAACTGAATGAAGTAGAACTTAGTAATTTTCTTTTGTTTTTTTTTTCTTCTTTTCTTTTTTAAGATCATACCAGTTTACTAGAAGCAACTAGCCAAGTTTTCCCAAAGCCCACTGAGGAAGGATATGCCTTTCTTCTCTCCATTTCTTTACCCTGGAATGGCCACGTGGCACAAGCGTTATACTGAAGGAGTCACTATTACCTTGGGTGAAGGTTCCTGCAGGACCATCCCCACACTCTCCCTTCAACACCATAGCAATGACCTAGTGGCCTAGGCTGCTAGCAACCACTTGTTTAATGAAGATGTGCTGGTGGGAGTTGATAGCTTGCTCAACCACACCTCACTACAAAAGTCCACAGAGCTCGCAGCAACTTCATGTCCCTCCAGCCAACTCTGCTGGCCGGGCACAAAGATGTAGGTAGGAATCTGCGCCCGACAGCAGCTGTACACAAAGGTGCAGCTGCTCCTACCCTAGACTGCCCAGGCGCCCTTAGGCTCCCCTCCTCCTACCCCACCCCCTCCTTGGGTTCCTTTCCCTCCAGTGGCACTTCAGGAGTTGAGGGTCACCTGGACCTTGGTCCCAGACCTGCAGAGGGTCCATTGTCTGCCCAGGCCTCCCACACCTTACTGCTGGCTGCCCTACAGAACTTAGTGTAGATGAGGGAAGTGAGTTTTAGGAAAGCTGTCAAAATCCCTGTCCCATATCAAAGGCAAGGATTATGAACACCTGACCCATAAGATCCATAAATAATTAAATATCCTAATAAATTGAGATACATTTTGTAACTCAGTTTAATGAGGATAATTTGTTGAGTGACTATTAAAGGGGAAGTAATGTTCAGGCGCCCAAGCACATCAACAACAAACTTACTGTAATCAAGCAACACTTCCAGTGGTAGTGAATGTAAGTGTCCACCCAATCTAACTCTTAGATTTACTTCTATTATTGTAAATAAGTTACCCAAGGTATTTTAAAAATAAGATTAAACATTTTTTTAAGATTCTTTTTTTATTCTCCCACCTTTTCTCTTCCCCAGATCCCCTGCTCCTCCATTTCCCTTCAGAAAAGAGCAGACTTCCCAGGGATATCAAGTGAATGCAGCATAAAAAGATGCAATAAGTCTAGGCACAAACCCTCATGTGGGGTTCTCCAAGCTCTGCCTAATATTTGGCTATGGGTCTCTGCATCTCCTACCATCAGCTACTGGAGGAAGCTTCTCTGATGATGATTGGGCTCAGCATAAATCTATGAGTATAACAGTATCGTGGGGAATCATTCAATTATTTTTGGTGTCGTTTTGTTTTGTTTTTCTATCCTAGGTCTCTGGATTATCCAGCTTCCAATTTCTGGTCATGCAGGCAGCATCAGGCATGGGCTTGTGGCAAAGCCTCAAATTTGACCAGTCGTTAGTAGGACACTTCCATAAGTACTTCACCCCCATTGCTCCAGCACATCTTGCAGGAAGGGTAGATTGTAGGTCCAAGGTTGTGTGGCTGGATTGGTTTTCCAATCCCAGCATGGAGGCCTTGCCTGGTTACAAAAGATGGCTTGTTGTATCCTCCATTACTAGAAGTCCTCACTAGGGCCATCCTTGTAGAAAAATCCTGGGAGTTTCTTCTTCACTAGGTTTCCACTTCAATCCCCAAACACCCTCCAATTCCAGTTATCTCTTTTCATACTGTCTCCCCCTTCCCTCCAACCCCCATTGATCCCTCCTGTTCCCATTCCCACCTGCTTCCAGTCTACCTGAAAAAAAAATTATTCTATTTCCCTTTCCCAGGGAGATTTATGCATCCCCTTTAGAGCACTCCTTGTTAATTAGCCTCTCTGGTTATGTGGATTGCAGCATGATTATCATTTACTTAACAGCTAATATCCACTTGTAAGTGAGTGAGTACATACCATGTTTGTCTTTCTGGGTCTGGGTTACCCCACTCAGGATGATTTTTTTTTCTAGTTCCATCCACTTTCCTGCAAATTTCAGGATTTTTTTTTAATAGCTAAGTAATACTCCATTGTGTAACTGTACCACATTTTCCTTATTCATTCATCAGTTGAGGGAAATCTAGGTTGTTTCCACTTTCTGACTATGAAAAAAGCTCCTATAGTTGAACAAGTGTCTTTGTGGTAGGATAGAGTGTCTTTTGGGTTCATGCCCAAGAGTGGTATAGCTGAGTCTTGAGGTGGATCTATTCCCAGTTTTCTGAGGAACGGCCATATTGACTTCCATAGTGGATATACAAGTTTGTACTTCCATGAGTACTAAAGGAGTATTCCCCTTGTTTCACATCCTGGCCTGCATGAATTGTCACTTGTGTTATTGATCTTAGCCATTCTGACAGGTGTAAGATGGACTATCAGTGTAATTTTGATTAGCATTTCTCTGATGGCTAAGGATGTTGAACATTTCTTGAAGTGTTTTTCAGCCAGTTGAGATTCCTCCATTAAGAATTCTCTATTTAGATATGTGCTCTATTGGTGAAATTATTTTGGCCACTCCACGTAGTTAAAAGGATATTTATTTAATGGTGTAACTCACAAATTACCTGATAGGTAGGTCGCAGGGTCTGGGAAAGGTGTATCGCAATCCAGCGGTGTTCTCTGGAGCTCTGCTCGGTCCATCTCCAACATTCAGCGTCCCGGCACAGAGCGAGCACACAGAGTGCTGGCCCATCCAGCTCTCAGGTCTCCAGGCGCCTCCCCTGGCCCCGCCTCATAGGCATGACAGTTGCCAGAATCTCAATGGGGGTTGGAACTTCCAGATCCAAGCTGGAATGGCTACCCACTACAGTGCTCCATTTTAAAAATTGGATTATTTGGTTTGTTGATGGTTAGTTTCTCAAGTTCTTTATATATTTTGGATATGAGTCCTCTATTGGTAAACATCTTTTGCTATTTTACTTTTTTGTCCTGTTGACTGTGTCCTTGGCCTTACAGAATCTTTTTAGTTTCATGAAATCCCATTTATTAATTATTGATCTTAGTGACTGCAGTATTGGTGCTCTGTCCAGGAAGTTTTCTTGTATGTCAATGCATTCACAGCAATTCCCACTTTCTCACCTACCAGTTTCAGTGCATCTGATTTTGTGTTGAGGTCTTTGATCCACTGGACTTGAGTTTTGTGCAGGGTAATAAATATGGATCTATTTTCATTCTTCTACATGGTGACATCCAGTTAGACCAGCACCATTTGTTGACATTTCTTTTTTCCATTGCATCTTTCTGGCTTCTTACAAAAATCAGGTGTCCATAGGTGTGTGGATTTATGTCTGGTTCTTTAGTTTGATTACATTGATCAATCTGTACATTTTTATGCCAATTATATGTGGATTTTACGACTATATCTCTGTAGTACATCATTCCAACGAAGGATGGTGAAACCTCTGAAAGTTCTATTATTATTCAGATTGTTTTCCCTCTCCTGGGTTGTTTGTTTTTCCATATGAAGTTGGTTATTGTCCTTTCAAGTTCTGTAAAGGACTGTGTTGGGATTTTGATAAGGATTGGGTTGAATTTGTAGATACTTTTGGTATGATGGCCATCTTTACTATAAGTCCTTTGGTCAAGCAAGGGGTCTGTGCCTGAGTTGGCAGCTGGGAGACGAGGAGGGGAGGGGTTCTGGAGATAGGGTCTTCAGACAACCAGAGTGTGTGGGAGTTTAATGGTCACGTGACCTACCTGAGTGCTGGTGGCTGGAGTGGCCTCTGGGCAACAGGAGGCCTCTACCAGAATTGGGGGCCAGGAAACAGCAATGGGTGGGAACTGGGGACTGTGTGGCGGAGCACTGGGAAAGTTGGGGAGGTCTACATGTAGGAGGGTTTACCTGGACCTCTGGCTGCTGGTGTGACCTCTTGTCGAGCATGGGATCTCTGTCTAAATTGTGGACTGGGACATGGTGACAAGGAGGGGGTGACTGGAGAGAGGGTGGGGGTGACCGAGAAAGATGGGAGAGTCCAAGGACTGGTGGACTAGCTCCTTTTAAGGTTTTTAACACAAAAATATGCACAGTTTTACAAATCTCTGAATGCTATTTTCCCTAATTCTTAAATCTATTGTTCAATCAATTCACTCCAAAAGAAATTCCAACATCTTAAGTCTATATCAAACTTTATGATAGTACCCAGCATTTCTGAAAGTCACTTGGACTTTATGTTTTTTGAACTTTAGACACTAATAGGCATATTTGAAAATCGTATTTAATTTCCTCTCTCAGAAGAGTATGAGGGCACGCTGCCCTGGCACAGCATTTCACGCAGTGACTCCCAGTCCTTCACTACACTTCCCACAGACAAAGAGTCTTGGGAACTGACAGTCATTTGCATAAACCTTAATTCTTGAAAACAGGTTGTTCTGGAAGATGAGAACTTTACATGCCGTGCTTCATGCCTCAAATACTTTATTAATTATCCTTAGGACACCTCTTATGTAATACTTATGGGGCATATTTGAGAAATATTTCATTAGAAATAAAAATTAAAATTATTTTTATTAACAAAAGAAGTTTTATTATTTAACATAATGGAGACAAACTATAATTGTAAAAATAAAAATATTTTATAATAATTTAAGCTTACATTTTAGCTTTGACTACACATATTTTTACTTATGAAATTGTTTATTTTAACATTTCCCATTGATTAATGAGTTATTTGGCAATATCTTAAATTTATTCTTGTGATTTCTTTTTATTTTAGTTACTTATCAGTTGGTCATAAGGTGAATGTGGTTTCTGTTTCATTCTGATTTTCCTGTGTCAGAATCAATTGCCTGTTTTCATGGCCAACCAACTGACAAATAGGTCTGGGAGGAAATGTAGATGGCACTGTTGTTTTAGTTTATATGGTCATCTACCCTGAATTGTTTCTGGTCATGTGACTCTATTACATTATTTTTTCCTGGTTCTTATAAAACATAATTTTGCTGGGCGGTGGTGGCACACGCCTTTAATCCCAGCACTCTGGAGGCAGAGGCAGGCGGATCTCTGTGAGTTCGAGGCCACCCTGGGCTACCAAGTGAGTTCCAGGAAAGGCACAAAGCTACACAAGAGAAACCCTTTCTCGAAAAACAAAAACAAAAACAAAGCAAAAAAAAATAAAAAATAAAACATAATTTTAGCTATTTCCATGGATACCCAAAACAAGGTTTCTGCTAGCTCTGACATACTCACTTGATTTCAGACTCTCTGTCCTGGCCCCTGTCTGTTCCTTACAACTTAGAAGCTTCCCACAGTTGTCTTGAAAGAGCTTTTATTCCTCAATGCATGACCAATGTATCCCTCCTGGTAGGAGTACTGTCGCCCAGAAGATTAAAATCTCAGCCAGCAGAGATGTGCTCTCCTCTATCCATCTGATACAAGTTCCAGTCTGGCTTCAGACTGATCAGATCCATTAGATTTGGCCAAGGCAGTTGTAGTCATTTCTGGAGCAATTACATAATCAGTTAAAAGTTAATGTATAAATCAATGAATTGTTTTATAACAGTTAATTTTCACTAAACTAACTTAACTGAGAGCTGAAAAGGATTGTTGACAGTTCATCCTATTGCCTTATTTTCTTGATTGGGCATGAAAAAAAAATCAGGTTAGAAGATGAGCTGATTGATAATAGCCTAAAAGTAGAGGAAATGCATTTCTGTTTTTCTGCCACTTAAAGGAATTCTAATTTAAGACATAAGTCTTAATGAATTAATTATTCAGTTCTATCTCAAAAAGGCTTAGGTATAGAGCAAATGGAAATGCTCACCTGAGCAGAAATATAGAGAAGCTGACTGAAGCATCCTTTGATTCTTCTGTGTGCCTGCTTCTTCATTTACAAATGAATTAATTGGATAAATTCATTTTAAAAATATAGTTCTGCTGAAATTACCTTGAATGAATATCCTAACAAATGGAGTCTCTAAATTTGGCCTTTTGGATTATTTTAGAACCTTATATTTACTTAAGAGAAGTGAAGATATTGTATTCATAGAAATCAATATTAGTTAACTTGGAAATTTATAGCAATATCTACATGACTATCCCTGTGTTCATATCATTATTTTCATTAGTCAGTCAGTGTTGCACTTATTTCAGAAATTTCTATATTGGAATTTTAACTGATCATCTACTCTGAAAGACTCTAAATATATAACTAAGAATCTCTTCTCCAGTAGTTATGCATCTATGCACATGGGGGTCATTTGGGGTATTCAATCCAGTAAACTCGCTGAGGCAGGCTACCACAGGAATATCATCCAGTGCCTCCATATTAAAGGAAGAGAGAGAAGGGAAGACAGGCCAGAGGAAATGTCAGAGAAACACAAGGCTTCAGAAGACACCAGCATAATATGAGTCAAGAGAAATATCCACAGGATGGTGAGTAGTTCAGTGTAGGAGAACAAATGACAGGACTCTATCATTTACTGACAAATGACACCGTCTGAGTGTATGCACCATGTTTTCTTTATCTGCTCATTAATGGATGGCTTCTATGCCCTGGCGATTGTGAATGGTGCTGCAGTGAACAGGGAAGCAATTAATTAAATCCTTCTTATACACCGAAAAAAGAAGGAATGCTGGATAATACACTAACCTACTTTACGTTTTTTGAGGATCCTTCATGAAAATTTTCTTAGCCACTTTCCCCATTGCTGTGGTAAAATATATTGATAAAAACAACTTAAGGGAGGAAATGTGTTATTTCAGCATTTTGTTTGAGGTTATAGTCCATCAAGATGGGGAGTCAGGGCAGCTACATCTGTAGCTAAGAACATGTTACATCCTTAGTTCAGAAGCCAAGAGTGACAGATGTTTGTGCTCCTTTCAATTTATTCTTTTATTCAGTCCATGATGCTGTAACATTAAATCTAAACAGTCTTTTAATAAAAATCCCAGAACCAGATACTGGGGTAAATGCTGAAAGATCAGAGAGACAAAGGAACAAGCCACTGCCACATCTTACCTCTAGGACTCCTCAGCTGGAAACTGTCAGCCGATAAGCCTCTAGCCGAATGAGCTTCCTCAGGCTTCTAGTTCCTGTCTCCTCACACCTTGTATACCTTTCTCCACCCAGCCATTAAAGGCATGTGTGTTTCCCAAGTATTGGGAATAAAAGTGTGTGCCACCAGTGCCTGGCTCTGTGTCTTTCCTAGACTGAGTCAATCTCATGTAGTCCAGGGTGGCTTTGAACTCCCAGAGATCCAGACAGATCTCTGCTTCCCGAGTGCTAGGATTAAAGGCATGTGTCACCACTGCTTGGCCTCTATGTTTAATCAAGTGGCTTATTCTTTTCTCTGCTCTTCTGGCAAATTTTATTAGGGTACACGAAATATCAGCACAGGATGCCAGTCAAAGGAATGGTGGTGCCCCATCTATTAATCAACTAGGTGAGTTTAGATATAGCAAGTTGACAATTGAGATTAACCACCAAAACACTAGTCCTTTGCAACCTAACACCCCAAGACATCATTTTAAACCATTGCTTTCTAATTCTTGTCCCCAAAGTCTTACTAGATAGCAAGAAGGGGGTTATTATGCCTTTAGATGGGGGCATTGAGGATAGACCCATCCCTACATTTACAAAAGTTCTTTACATTCTGTTTCTCATCTCCCTGATAACACTAGAAATAGAATCATCATAATTGCCCTTCTGAGGTCTGGTGAAAAGAATAGGATAGCTCTAGCTGTGTGTGGTGGCATGACACTCTGATCTGCTTCTCCAAAGATGAGGACATTACATACTATTTTCTATCTCCTTAAGGGTAATTCAGCTGGACCTGCCAAACACACTCAGGAAAGCTGATTTGTCTGAAAAGATGCTGAGGAATAATCATTCCCATATTGATATAGTATATTTATAAATAGCAAAAAAGTTTCTCCCACAATATAGTAGCTTGTAGACCTTTGCTTAAAACATGCCCAACTTTTAGGCGAAAGATGATTATGTGTCTTGCTGAGTAGAGGCATTTTCCACCAAGCTGAATGACCTGAGTTCAATCACTGGGATCCACATGGTAGATGATAACTAATTCATACAAGTTATCCTCTGACCACACACATTGTCTGTATACACACACACACACACACACACACACACACACACACCATAAATCAAAAACCTTTAGAGCAGAATCTTTCTGTTTCTTCCTTTGTGTCTTCTACCAAAGGCCTAAGTACTTTTCTCCCTTCTAATTATGCTTTCCTGGTATTTTTGGCATTCCTTCTTAGTCTCTGAAGTTCTTCTTATCCCAAACTTGCCCTTCTACTATGCAGCTGCTTGCAGACATCCATTGCTAAACAAGCCATATTTCTTGGATCCAAACTGTATTGGTTTGCATGAGAATAGTCCGCATAGGCTCAAATATTTGAATGTTTGGTTTCCAGTTGGTGGAACCAAAGGATTAGGAGGTGAGAACTTGCTAGAGGAGGTATGTCACTGGAGGTGGGTTTTTGACAATTTCTTAGTGTTCTCTCTCTCTCTCTCTCTCTCTCTCTCTCTCTCTCTCTCTCTCTCTCTCTCTCTCTCTTCTTTCTCTCTCACTCACTTTCTCTCTCTCCCTGTTCCTCATACTGTGGATACAAATGCAAACTCTCATTTATATTTCCAGCACCATGTTTGCCTGCCTCCTGCTATGATATCCACCATGATGGTCATGAATTCATCCTCTGAAACAGTAAGCACGCCTCTGATAAATGCTTTCTTTTGTAAGTCACTTTGGTCATGGTGTTTTGTCAGAGCAATTGAAAAGTAACTAAAACACTAACTCAAAAGGCATGATTTTCTTCCTTTTTTCCATTTATGTCCACTCAGCAGCTTTTCAAGTTTTATAGCTTTCTTGTCCTATCATTTTTCTTTCAAAATGTGATAAAGTACTCTTCTGAGTGCTTTAAATTCTTTTACTAACCACTCTAAGAATCCAAGAAAGGAAATTTGCTTTCACCCAAGTTTTAGTTTATCTATTGCTAGAATAAGGACCATAACCAAAAGCAACTGTGGAGGAGAGATTTCTTCACCTCTCAGGCTCCAGTCCATCATGAAGGAAGAAAGGGCAGATGCTCAATGCAGGAACCTGTAGGCAGGAACTAAACCATGAGGAATTCTCTTACAGACTTTTTCTCCATGGCTTGATCAGTCAACTTTTCTATACAACTCAGGACTATCTGCTTATGGGTAGAACTGACTATAGTGGCTGGATTTGCCTCTATCAATCATTAAATAATAAAATGTCTCACAGACTTGTCTACAGCCCAGTCTGTGGAACATTTTCCCAATTGAGACTCTCTCTTCTCAGATGACCCTAGCTTGTGTCAAGTTGACAAAAGAGCCTCAGTAGTTCCACCACACCCATTCTCTTGCCTATACATGCAAAAGCTGTCTTTTGGGCTGGCTCCATTCTGTGCTTGCAGCTTACTTTGGTGGGAATTCCATAGTCCTGTCATCTCTAACATTCTGAGGTCTCTGTTGTAACTTTGATGTCACCATCATAGCTTCATGCTATGTGACATTGCTACAAAATTCCTGGTTTCAGCTGCACTCTGAAATAGTGGAGCAAATTTCCATGGTCGCTTCATTCTTGAATCTTTCATGCCTTCAAAGTTTATACTAGGTTGACAACATTGCCAAATTCTGCTGGCAACTTGAGGTAAAGCCTGCCCAGTGTGGCCAATGCGGTATCAGGTGCTGTGTGCTGATCTTTGGGAAACATTTTACTAGGCAGTTACTTCTGAGAAACAGGCAATCTCTTCAGCTGCATTCCTAGTTCAGACTCTTCTCTTTCATACAAATTTGAAAATCACCAAGTGGAGTCTTGCACACAGACATTTAATACTGTACTAGTTCAGAGCAGGACCTCTCTCTTTCACAAGCATAGCCTCCTTTTCAGCACAGCCAGAATGCTTCCCTGCCCTTGGAATTCCCTTTGCCAAACCAATTACTTTTACATTCAAGCTTCGTTCAAGTATAAGGGCAGAATGAAGCCAGATTCTTGCCAAAATGTTAGCAAATGGCCCCTGTTCAATTCCTGATAGACTTCCTATTGACCTATGAAATTTCACCAACAGGGCCTCTACAGCCTAAATTTCTCTAGACCTTCTTTTCTTGAAAAATCCCATCAAAACAGGCTGTTAAATAGTTTCATAGCATGGGAGTGATAATAATAATAATAATAAATGTTTCATAGTATTGGAGGTCTTTCAGGATACAAAATTGAAACTCATTCATACACTTTTTTTTTGTTTTTGTTTTTTGAGACAGGGTTTTTCTATGTAGTTTTGGTGCCTGTCCTGGATCTCTCTCTGTAGACCAGGCTGGCCTCGAAATCACAATGTTCCTCCTGCCTCTGCCTCCTGAGTGCTGGGATTAAAGGCGTGCGCCACCACCACCCGGCCCATTCATATACTTCTTAATGATCGATTTCAAAGGCTTAAGATCCACATTGCCATGTTTAGCCCAGTACTGGTACCACTTCTCAGTACCAATTTTCTGTTAGTTACTTTCCTTATAGTTTCAATAAAGTACCTGACCAAAGCAACTTAAGGAGAGAAGGATTGATTTTGGTATTCATGATGGGAAAGTCACAGGACCAGAAGCATAGGTCATTCATGGTAAAAAAATGGAAAGTAATGGATACTTTGCACAGCTCCGCGCCGGCCCCCCCCCCCCCCCCGTTTCATGTTGTCTAGGATATGAGCCCAGGGCATGGTGGCAGCCACAATGGAAGGGTCTTTTTATATCAACCCAATCAGCATAATCCTCCACAGGTATGACTCATCACCTGGGAAGTTGATTCTAGATTAGTTGACAAGTGAGATTAGTTACCACTCCCACAGTGAGTAAAGACTCTCTTTCCTCTTCTACTTCCTTATAAGCACTTGAGGTTTTTAGTGCTTTTGATAATTCTTATTGGTGTTTAGATATAATGCCATTGTTTTCATTTACATTTTACAAGAAATAGGGAATCTGTACATTGATTTAAGTAGAACAGTAATAAAATTAAATGATGGTTAGCCTATTTTAAGGGCACAGTAGGCAAAACCAGATGTATTTGCGTGAAGCAATAGTAGCAACCAGTACAGTGGATAAACTAAATATAAATACCAGATGGATATTCGGGAAATACACTAGAGGGAAAAAGCTAAGAATGTAGCAGAGGTTGCCTGTTAAAGGGGTATGAAATTGAATAAAACTTAGACTTTCTGAAGTTAGAAATCAAGATCCTGAGCTTTGCTACCTAAGTAGTTAGAAGAAAGAACTGAAAGTCTAAGCACACATGCCTTAGAGTGTTGTGAAATACAGTTGGTAGAAGTTCATCAGGATACCTATAATTTCTTACCTATATTTGTTACCTATAATATTGATGTGAACAATTAGGTGTTTATCACTGGGTGCTGAAAAATGATTAAAAATAAGTAACATAGATGACTCTGTTCCACAGATCAGAGAATATCCTCAGAACAATGAGTTGAAAACTGGTAATGGTCAACCCATCCATTGTTAACTCGTGGTTATGGGTTAACCCAAATGGGTAATGGTCAACCTATTCCAGTAATACGATGGATGTGGCAAATGAGGCAGGGGTACAGTAAGAACCTTATAGTTTAGAAGGACATGGGTAAAGTAACAGTATTAGAGACATTTTAGAACTGTTCAAAGTTTAAGCAGATGGCTTCACATGCGAAGCAAATTTTTGGCAATGCAAAATGAGACAACAGTGAAAGCTATGAATCCTCTATTCACTTAAAAAGAGCATAATGAAACAGATTTTCTAAGAAAAAATGTGAAGCTCACAGTTTGCCATATACCACACGACTCAGTCTTAGAAACCTTACTGGGGCAACAAGGGAAAGAGAAAAGTACAGACACAGCGACACACATACAGACAAGCAGGGATCAGGTGGTGCATGGTTGCTCTGACGGAGCAGCATTGGGTACATGTAGTGGGTAGCCATTCCAGCCTTGATCTGGAAGTTCCAACCCCCATTGAGGCTTCGGTAACTATCACGCCTACAAGGCGGGGCCAAGAGAGGACCCTGAAGACCCGAGATCTGGATGCGCAGGCTCTCTTGGTTCCTGGACCCTGGAAGCTGGAGGTAGACTGAGCATAGTTCTCCAGAGAACACCGCCAGACTGTGCTGCATCTTTCCCGGACCCTGCAACCTACTTATCCCTTCATTTGTAAGTTACGCCACTAAATAAACCTCCCTCTTAACTATGTGGAGTGGCCTTAATAATTTCACCAATAGGTACACAACCACCCAGAACCTCTGCATGCTTACTAAACATAGCATGAGAAAGTGGAGTTACCTGGTCTTGGTAGGAGTTCTCTGTGATGGAGAAGGCTCACGTTGCTGTCATCTGGGAGGAAGAAGCTGCAATTGCTAGTTTGTGCATACACTGACCAATCACTAGTCAACACTTGCAGTTGGACCAGAGGAAAGATTTGTCATTCCTCTGAGAATCACCCAGAGAAAGGTCTTGCTAATTAATTCCTGTGGGTCTGAGGAATTGGTGTCCTTGACATGGCTGTGCCAACAACAATACACATTCACTCAGGACTTCCTTCCTTCCTTCCACATTCTCTCGAGGCTTTCTTGGCTCTCTTGATTGGATTCTCTTACATCTGAAGAATTTAGGTGATAACACATACATAGAAATATGTATACAAGAAGACAGTAGGTGCAAAGCCAGGCTGACTTATAGTACCATGAGGAAATTTAAGCAGTCCAAGTGCTTAAAGTGGTGACAGGAGGCTTAGTATGATTTCTCCCCCCTCCTTTTCATGCAAGGTGTTTACTTTAGAATGTTTATCTTTATAAGTTTTATCTTCACTTTGAAAAATGCATATTTATCCTTTAGAGAGTAAAGGGGATTTTTTTTTCACCTTTAGGAGTAAGCATCATTGTTTTCTGGCACTTGGAAGCTATCTTTTTGAAATGTAAACTTCAACAAGACAGCCCTACATTCTCTGATTTTGGTATGGAAGTAGCAACTCGAATATGCAGGTGCCCTGTAGAGGTATAAGTATAAAGAAAGTCTCTTTTTCATCTGGGAAAAGCCAAATAGTGAACACATAGGATTATCCCACCTTTCATGTAAGATTAGGATAAATTGTATGTGACAAATAGTGCTGTTGTACTCAAGGACAAGTTACTATTGTAACAGAATCTTGAATTGCTAAAGTGTATCTGCTTTACTATAAAAGAGGACTTTCTATTTTTCCCCCTGCCCTTGTAGACTCTCAGTAGATTGCTTGTGGTGCTCATTGCATTCTGGTTTCAGGTTGCTTCAGTAATAAAAGTGCTTCTTTTTTACTATTTGTTTTTTGAAAAGAAATTCTGAGTGAGAGAATAATTTGTTTATAAGTGCCTTTCCCAAATAAGATTGTTGAGAAATTCTGCATATAAGATGCCATAACTAACAGTCAAATTTCTAATTTGGGCAAAGTAGCTATTAGAATTCTATAAAATTTGTCAGTCAGGCTTTTTGTTTCTATGAATTTTTATTTTTATTTCATGCATATGAATGTTTTCCGTTGTGTGTACATGTGATCCGTGTGAGAACCTGGGAACCACAGAGATCACAAGAGGGTATCAAGTCCTTGGAACTGGAGTGAAGATGGTTGGGAGCTGCCATTTGAGTGCTGGGAACTGAACTCCAGTCCTCTGAAAGAGCAGCAAATACTCTTAATCTCTAAGCCATATCCCTAGCTCTCAAGCAATTTTTTTTGAAATGTTTCACTGTGGTTGATTTCAAAATTCTATATGTAGAAATGGCCATCATCAAACTCATAGAAATCTGCCTTCATCTCCCTCCTGTGTGCTAGGACTGAAGCTATATGCCAGCAGGAATATCATTTAGATTTCTTGATAAAAATTAGTGATTGTTATCCTTGAATCTTGATTCATACACAAACATGAGCTGGACAAGATGCTCCATATATTACCTTTTGCCTAGAGTACCCATTCATTTTATTTCATGGAATAGGGAGACTGCCAGTACTAGCAAGGACAGAGACACGGCTCCAGAATGATACCTCAGCATCCTTGTTATTTTAATCTTTAGGGTCTCAACTCATATGAAGTAGACCTTTGGCTTCAGCACAGGAATGCAATTGAGAACAGCCCAATATGTAGCAGAATTGAGATTCATTAAATATACTTTATCATTAAATTTATTCATTAAATTTCTTTATCAAGAGTTATTTTTTTAAATAACTTTATTGTAATGAACTCACAAATAAAAATATATCACAGTTAGATTAAAGTTGCTACTGAAAGAAAACACATTCTCAGTTCCAAACTCTACATTTTAAGGTACTTCTAAACAGAATGGCCATGCCAAGGCTATGGACCTTAACTTAGGGTTTTCCATTCCACTATCCATTGTGTTTTTATAAACTTATGTGGAAAAAAAGTGACAGAGTTTGAAGCGGCTTTCTGTCAACTTTCCAGTCTCTTTCATGTCTCATGTCTTGATCAAATTTCATCTTCCTTATCACTAAGTATCACCCCCCACACTTTTATATGTGAATTTGATCTCTTTTTTAAATGTTATACTCTACCTACACTTACAGCTGCTTCTGGAGATACATTACATGTATACCTTTCAAGAGAGGAAATCTTGTGGGATAAGATAGGATATAATATAAGAGACGACCATGCTTTTTTCCCGCTGAGATTAGGTCGACTTACTTATTCTTAGTGTACTCATTTTCTTACATATTTCATAGTATTTCATTTCATATGTGTACCTGATTATCATTATCAACTTACTACTGATGATACCTAGGTTGGCTCAATTTCCTTTCTATTATTAATGGAACATCAATGAACACAAGTGTGCAAATGTCTCTATGGTTTTCAACAAAGAGTAGAATATTTTGGTCATGTGAGAGTTCTATTTTTAACTTTTACGGACCCTCCAAACTGATTTCCATACTGGATATACTAATTTGTACCTTACCAGCAGTGAATCAGGATTCCTATGTCCCCAAACCTCTGCAACATTTGTTGATAGATTTCTTGATGATAGCCATTCTTACTGGGGTGAGGTGATATCTTCACAGAGATTTAATCTGCATTTCCCTGATGGCTCAGGATGCTGTTTTTATTTTTTAGAACAAAAATAGTTATTGGCCATTTGTATTTCTTCTTTTGAAAAATGCCTGTTCTAGTCACTGACTCATTTTTGATTGACAGTTTTATTACTTTGGTATTTCATTTCTATGGTTCTTTGTAAATTCTTGATATTAGCCCCTTGTCTGAGTTATAGCAGGTACCGGTTTTCTCCCATTCCATGGGTTATGTGATCTGCTTATCATTTTCCTTTGTGATCCAGAAAATTTTAATTTTATGAAGTCCCATCTGTTAATACTTGGAGTTAGTTCCTATGCGACTGATGTTCTGTTCAAAAAGTTCTTGCCTGTTTTAATGTCCAGAAGAGTGTATCCTATTGTTACTAGAGTGTTGTGGTCCATTCATGGTTCCTTCATCTCCAGTGGCCCAGAGGAAGTTGCCATTCTCTAATATGTTTCTTAGTCTCATAAGGGATTTAGGAAGTAGATTTAAGAATAGAATTAACTAGAAGCTCAAGGAATTTTTTATTCTTGTTTAAAGGAAATAAAAGCCCAGATCAAGCAAGCTGTAAATCACAGCAGCTATTGCAGGAAGGGAATGGAAGAGAGAAGGAAAGAAAGCCATGCTTTTTAAACAGGCATGGAGTCATACACACAGCAGAGAAGTGGGCACGTGGTGGGGGATAGGGGAGAAGGGGTGACATTAGAAGAAGAGTAAGGAAGCCCAAATCATTAGGAAACATGTACCTATAAAAGAGATAGAAAAACAAAGAGAAGTCATACTGTCTGAATACTTTATTAAAGCTGGCAAATTTATAGAATTGCATGTCTGTGGCCTGGCAAGCTACTGCACTAGGGGCAGAGTTCTGGGAGGAAAGGAACAGTGTCTAATTAAAGGAAAAATTATCCTTTATCACTGTAGCATGGCTTAAGTTGAGCCTGCCTTCCTAGGGCTTGTCCCTGTGCCTGGTCTAACTGCGAAAGTTGGTTCTCCCCTCAGACCAGCAATTCTATTCTCCTGACAGGAAAGAGTTCTTCCTTAATGGGCTTTTATTTCTACTGTAACACTGTTTTCATCTAATAGTTTCAATGTTTCAGGTTTTAAATTAAGATCTTTGATCCATTTTGAATTGATTTTTTTTGTACAAGGCAAAAGATAGGATCTAATTTTATTCTTTTGAAGATAGATTTCCAATTTTGTCTGTAGTGTTTATTGGATAGACTTCTTCTCCACTGTTTCTTTTTTTATTTTCACTTTTTTTTGTTAGAATCCTTGTCTTCACAATAGCATCAGTGCCATGTGGGTGGGTTTTGAAGCTATTGTCTTAAATGGTGTGCTGAGGAACCTGAATGTCATTAACTTGTGGTTCCTAAGGGATACTTGGCAGGGCTTCAATTGATAAGGTCTAGATCACACTGTTGCAGGAGGGTACAGCTCATGTCATGGTAAAAAAAATTAATGGTCTCCTTTAGGAATCTCAGGAAATGTCTAGGGAACAGGACAAATTTCTACCTAGGTCATCTACATTCATGCCTTAAAGTGACTCACTATCATTTTATCATAAACTGTTTATATAAAAGAAAAATTATCCCTGTTTTGGAAACCTATCTCTCAAACACTAATTGTGCTGGAATCCTTGCTTCTCAGCTACAGACTTTCAGCAGATGTTGGGATAATTTCCTCTTTCCTTGTGTTCTGCATCAAAGCCTTAATCAAATAACTTTTTCATTCATTTCAACATATCACATACAAATATACTCATTCTTCATTACTTTTGTTTCAGTATTATTACCATGTGGTGGTTTGAATGAGAATTGCCCTCAGCTGCTCATGTTTTAATGCTTGGTCTCTCTGGTTGGAACTGTTTCGATTGGGAGGTGTCCCTGTGTTGTTGGAAAAGGTGGGGCCTTGTTGGAAGAGGTGTGGCCTTGTTGTAGGAGGTGTAGCCTTATTAGAGGAGTTGTATTGCTTGGGGTGGGTCTAAGCTTATCATGATGATCATGGACTCACTTCTAAAACTGTAAGGAAGCCCTGAATTGAATACTTTCTTTTTTAAGTTGTCTTGGTTGTCATGTCTCAGCAATAGAAAAATAACTAACACCTTGTATCCTGGTTAACTCCGCTGGTGCTGTGGTAAACAAGATCACAAAATCCTGCTTTCTTTGGCTTCTGGGTTCCAGTTTATCATCAAGGAAAGCTAAGAAGCGCCTCAAGGCAGGAGCTTGGAGTGGATTTTTTTTTTTTTTTTTGCTTACCCAGTTTAATTTTTGTGCAACCTAGGACTTAGGTTAGTCCATCTAATGCTCAAGGTTAAAACCATCTGTAGTGGGTTGGGCCCTTCTATATAAATCATTAATCAAGAATATGATCCATAGGCTTTCCTGCAGGTCAATTAGATGAAGGCCTTGTTTTCAATCTAGGTTTCCAATTTCCAGATAACCCTAGTCTATATCCAGTTGACAAAAAAAACTAGCCAGCACACTTGATGTACTAACATTTTAGGCTTGATTTATATCAAAGATTATAAATGATATTCAACTGAGTATAGATCGGTCATTAAAAAATAGAAACAAATTCTTAATTTAAAATTTTAGTGAAATATTGTTAAACTCCTCTCACTAAATATTCCCTATTGTCTATTTTTGTATCTCTTTATGATATTTTGTTACAAGTATTAATAATCTCGGAGGCAATCAAGTCAGAATTTCTTTCAAGTTCAACTTTGAATGCCACCACCTATTTCCCTGGTAACACTAAGAGAGGCAAACATCAGCTTTGCTCCTCCTTGTAATTTAAATTATTTCATGAGAAGGTGAAGGTTTCTGGGCTTTAGTGATATTCATAAAGCAAAGCTACTTTCTTGTGGTTAAAACAATAGAATATCAATTCTGACTCTGGATCAGGGTGGGGACCCAATACTCAAAGATATCATATGCATCAAATACCATGACTCTTCCATTTAAGAATGAATGCTGTTGTGTCTTTAATCATTTGGCCAGGCATTCTGCCCAAGCCTAGAAAACACGTCACCCGAGGGTAGTATGGCTTATGCCCCACTGAACTTGTCCTTTCTGAAGCCCCTTCCAGGGGCTGACACTTGCAGAGATTCTATCATGTAGCACTGTGCTACTGCCCACTTTTCTGAGCTCCTCAGAAGGCATAGTGTCACATGATATTTTGATTGCATTTTGATAGTGTTCTGGGTTCTCTTACTCCTTTTCTGCACCCCTACTTCATGCACCTGCTTGCTGATCTTGACTGTAAACTATCACTTTCTGTCTCCTCTCCCTCCTCGGTGTGGTTGCCAGAACTGACAGCTTGCCAGTCCTGTTATTTTACCCTTAAACTCTAATAAAGTTGTTCTAGAGTTTCTTTCTGTGTCTGTTTTTAAATACTTTTATTTATACTAAGGAAGAAAAAGGGAACCTTGATTTTCTTATACTTTCTGTCTATTGACACCCCCCACACACACACCACCTAGTATGTATCTGTCTGTCTGTCTTACCTGCCTGTCTCTCTTTCTTGGAGTCTTTCCATCTCCTACTAATTTGTTACCAACTGAAAGAGAGCTCACATTTTCCTTATGCATACACTTTCTTGAAGATTCACAATCATATCTTCTGCTACGTTTTTGATCTAAGCATTAGCTTTATTCTGATCACTGTAGCCTCTTTGGTATTATTATTTTTTCTTAGAAATCTCTCAGAACATCTTTCAAGTAAGTGACAATCCCCTCTCAATTCTTGTTAGCATGCACACAACTTATTAGGTTTTCTCTTTCCAATTGAATACATAGGTTCTGAGTATTCTGCTTCTTGGTTCTGGGAGTCTCTGTAGCTGTTCGCAACAAGGTGTACACCATGGAAAACCTGCTTGTTAAAAAGAGTTCCAAGTCCTACCAAAATCCTTCCATAATGACACTAAGCCTCTGTTTCAATAGGAAACGTCAACATTTGTAATAACTGATCTTGTTTGATACTTCACAGTAGCTGCCACCCCCAGACATAATGCCAGAGGTGTTTTGATTCCAATGAGAATAGAAGAAGCAATTTTTGCCACCAGAACCAAGATTATAATGAATGAAATTTGAGAAGGGCCTTGAAAACATTTTAGGTCACATTTTTTCTTTCAAAAAGATTTGTTTGAGCCTTAGTTTAAGAAGACAAAGAAACAAGGGCCTCTTAACAGTGTTTGAGATGTCCTTTCCTGTCTTCAGTGTTTGAATAGCAAACCATAACTCCCTGGAGCTACAGTCAAAGAAACCTGTGCAAGAAAAGCAATGTAGCACCTGGCAGGCCATGCCTGGACCGTTATCTCTATAAAGAATATAAACAGAAGTTCCATAAATCACATAAAGTCAGACATCATGAACTATTTATCACATCTGATTTAATGAAACCATTATAACTGACACTTAGAATGTTTTAAAAACATCTATCACAATCACTTTAACAAAAACTGTTGAATGAACAATAACCCATGATTTTTAGATTCTCTTAATGGCTCCTTCATATCAATTTTTTTATTAGAAAAGTAAAATGCATCACATTTATTTTATAGTAGCAATACAGAGATACACATGGTTTTACTCAAGATAGATTTTTTTACATTATGGCTCCAATGATAAAGGCAAATGTTACAAGGTGTGACTCTCCAGTGGAAATACTGCATGGCAGCTGGCTAGCTAGCAGGGAAGAATCAAACAGTGGTGTGCTCTGGCTGATTCAAAAGGTGAGTAAAACCGTATACTGTTCAGATTTAATCACTTTATGGACATCTATACAAGCTAAAAATTGTCGAACTAGTATTTTCCTTCTGAGCACGAAAATTCACACAAAAATATGGAATGCACAGCTCATTCAGGCAGTGTTAGTTTGAAGTTATCTTTTAGTCCAGCTGTCAATCAGGGTAAAGACCCACCCTACTCTCTTTCTAGAGAGTACCCTCTCCTCTGCCTAGACTCATGAGTCTGTCCCCCAAAGAACTGTTTACTGTAGCAGGCTCCCATTCTGGGAGTGCTGTGCCTCTACTAGCACTCTGTACTAAGTCCATAATTTCCTGTTTGAGACACAGTGAACCTGAACATTGTGTCACGGGCACCCCCTGGCTCCGTTACGAACAAAGCCTCTTGGCATAATCTTGGGTCCCTGAGTATAGTAGTCCTTTGGGTGTAGGAGCAAACTTGTACAGTCTTGCTTTGCGACACTTTCAGTCATTTCTTCAAGAGGGAAAGACAACTACAAGAGCATCTTGGTGGTGTAAAAAATAGGCTTTAAGGTTTGTGGGTTTTCTTGTGGTGTTCTTGACCCCTCTGGCTCCAACAATCATTTCTCCCCTTCTGCTGGATTCCCTAAGCTCTGCCTAATGTTTGTCTGTAACCTGGGATCATTGGGGTTCACAGAGACTAAAACCAACAACCAGGGAGCCTGCATGAGACTGACCTAGGCACTCTGCATATATGTTACAGTTGTGTAGCATTGTCTCTCTTGTGGGACTCCTAACAGTGGGAGCAGGGGCTGTCTCTGGCTCTTTTCCTGGCTTTTTGGACCCTACTCCTTCATACATTTCATACAAGGGGAGGTACTTAGTCTTACTGCAACTTGATATGCCATGTTTTGTTGATATCCATGGGAGACCTGCTCGTTCCTGAACAGAAACAGGAGAAGAGGATTGGAAGATGGGAGTGGTTGGTGGGTGGGTGGACTGGGAAGAGAGGAGGAAGGGGAAACTGTGACAGGGATGTAAACTAAATGAATAGATGGATGGATGGATATATGGATGAATAGATGATAGATAGATAGATAGATAGATAGATAGATAGATAGATAGACAGATAGATAGATAGGTTGATAGATGATAGATAAAAGAAAAGAAATGGGCTCTCTCCACCCTGATTTCTCTTTTCTCTCAAAATTTTTAAATAATCCTAGCTTACTTCTTTTTCTAACCTCTCATTTTCACTAATAAGTAATGATGATACATAATAATTTTCAAAAAGAAACCCCTTTTCCAGATTCACAATGACTGAACCTCATGACTGGCAAACTGTTTATATCCTGCCCACCATCAACAGTTGTACCACCATGGAAGCATGTCTGTTATGTATTGAAGGTATGCTTATTACAGTCTACGATATCTCTTAGTTTTCTTCTATTGTCCCCCCAGTTTTTATTATTATTTCCTTGATGGTGTTACAGATGAGTAAGTGGAGGGAAACAGTTTGGAGATCAGGTATCAGTGCACAGCAATCATCCATAGAGCATCTGGAGCAATGCAGCGAGTTGGTCTGAGTAGGACTAAGGAGATGAGGTTTCAGCAAGTGCTTCAGGCCTTCACATGCAACAGCTTATAAAGCCTACACCTGAAAGCCACTTCCACACACAATTGGTTGTAAACATGGTGACTATGTTACCCATATTGTTTTTCAACTTTAGTAATTATTCTCTTACAATTCAAAATCAACTTCCAATCAAGAATAACTCTATTATTTGCAAAAGTGTTATAAGGAAAACATATACCCAGTTTTGTTGGCACAATTTTTTCCAGTGTGTGGAAAGTGGGTGATTCAGTGTCCTTGCGCTCATCATCGTCTTCTGTTTCTCCTCTTTCTTCTCTTAGTTTTGAGTTGGCTTTCACTGTGACTTGCTTTCTTTTCTACAGTTCAGTCAGAAACCACATTAACATGTGATTGTGTCCACAAGTGTGTCAACTTCATAAAGACATCTGTCTTCTCCTCTAACCACCACATGGATGGCGGTTTCACCTGGGTTGACGTGTGTAGCTGCATTCAATGAGGACATTTTCCTATTGCTTACAAAGCTTAATCAATACTTATTAATATTAAATTCAGTTAACATGTAATTGAGAGCTCATCCAATGCTTCTTTTTATAGTCTCATGTTCAGGCCTATTTGTAGAAACTTCAGTTCACTTGAGTACTCACATCACCTATATGTTAAAGGTCTCAAGTTCTTTAATTAAAAGTGTTTGTATGTTTTCTATGAAGAAAAAGAAATGCACTTTATCTCAATATGTTATTTTACTTGGATAATGGACAAATTATTTGAATGGAATTGTTTATTTTCCATTTTCTCTATTTTCCTTAGTATCAAATTGTTTCCCAGGAGGTAACACAAAGAGCTCTTGTGTTTCTGGAAACAATTTGATTACCTGAATGAGTCATTACTAAAAGTTAGATGAGTTGGAAGGTGATGTCTTCAAAAGCTAAATAAAATTCTCTGAAGACATTAAAAGCCCAACTGTATGGAGACTAGCTTAAACAAAACTGGATACAAATAGCTTTCAAACCATTTCTGTGAAACAGCCATATTTCCTAACAAAGTACACTAAATTATAGACTGAGAGTGAGAATTAAGTCTAAGAAGTGTTTGTTTCATTGATGTTGGACCAGATTATAATAGCCCAAGGCAGTCAGCAGACCTATACAATGCCATTAGTATGTTCCAGTCAGGACTGAAACAAGGGTCTAGCCCCTTAGCAGGACATGCACAGTTCTGACTTAGAATGCTGCTCATGAGTGCTTTGGAGGTATTAGCCAAATATTAGCATTACCTCAAGCGAAAGCTTACCGTATTTGGTGCTTGCTTTCTGTCTTTGCATATTGTCTTTGCTTGCTTCATAGTTCAGATTTGGTCAGTTGTGGCTTCATTCAGACTGACCAAATTGGCAAGTTTGTATAGTATATGAATTGTTAAAATAATCATTTACAGTTTGGAAGGATAACAAATGGGTCACTTTGGAATCATGGGTACAGTATGCATTCTCCACGTAGCACTGGGGTCTGTTAACCTATCCATCCAGTTTCAGTTCACCTGTCCAGGAAGGCTGGTTGGCTCTGTGATCCCCATCCCTGAGACAAGGCTTATGAACAACTGAAGAGGTGCCACTGCCAAGTTTCTCTCTGTTGATCTTTCTTAGGTATCATCCTGTTTTTGTTAAGAAGCCATCTGTTAGCCGGGCGGTGGTGGTGCACGCCTTTAATCCCAGCACTCGGGAGGCAGAGTCAGGCGGATCTCTGTGAGTTCGAGGCCAGCCTGGTCTCCAAAGCCAGTTCCAGGAAAGGCGCAAAGCTACACAGAGAAACCCTGTCTTGAAAAAACAAAAAAAAAAAAAAAAAAAAAAAAAAAAAAAAAAAGAAGCCATCTGTTTGGATTGAATATGGTGCAACCCACAAATGTATCAAGGAAATCTGTCAAGAGGTTTATGTTTGTCACAACACAAGTTTTTATTATTTGAATTTATGTTCTAAGTTTCATCATAACAAAGCAAAGGAACCATATAATCCACTGTTATCTCTCCAGCACCTCTTGCCACAGCATCTGGAGCCTGTGTTAACTTGGTAAGAGTTTAGTGCTTTTGAAAATATTTTCCATTTTTGAAAGTCAAATGTCTATTTTCATATTATTGCATGATAAATTAATTATCTGACTGTGTAGGCTAGAATTAGAACTCCAGGGTTTGAATCTAGACACTGCTTGATTTTGTATCTTTAGGCAAATTGCTTCACTTTCTCCTCTATAGGAGGAGGCAGAGAACAGCCTGTATTTCCGAGGATTGTTTATGAGGAGCCTTGCCAAATAGCTGGTGCAGAACAAAATCCTCAATGAGGCTTAGCTACTAATATCATTTAAGGTAAATTATCTTACAGTATTGCTTCTCATTTCCTGCATGCTGATTCCCTATAATTTAGTTTAGTTTTCAGTGTTCAACATTAACTTCAAATTTTCTCTATATCTTTCTCCTCCCTCAACCAACTCCTCTAAGTACAAAGAGCCACTCACAAGAAGCAATTTATAAATAATCAACCAACTTCGGTGGAAATATTAATCAAAATGAATTGGCTGTAAATCTTCAAGAAATCAAGACAAGTTGGTATTAAGTGGTAAAATGCAGAGATGCAATTCATCTTAACAAATACCTATTAAGACCCAACTAGATGCTTGCTAGTATGCTAGGAAAAGAAGGAAATAATTACATTTATTGATTGCCTACTCTCACCTCCCTTGTGCTGGACACAATATACATCTTCTTATTCAAATACACATAATTATGCTATGGAGCAGGTGTTCTTATTTGTCTAACAGTCCCAAGTTAGTGCATGTGCTCTTCCTCTGAACCTCATTGGTAGGTACCTTAGAAATGGTTTTAAGAATGATGGGAGACTTTTTAAAGAAGTTGGCTGGCCTCCATATAACAAGACAAAAGATTGCAAACTTTTAACTCTTACTTGGGATTTCCTATTAAATTGAAGACTAATATGCAAAATAGACCAGTAAGTGCTGCTCTGGCTGACGTGGAGGTCTTGACTTGAGGGGCTTGGTTCAGCACAAGCACCCTATTATTTCCCTTGGTACCGATTCTTCGAGGTTCAGAGACAGAGTCCAATTTTCAGCTCCAATTTATAGATTTAGACTGAGTGGGAAGTTCTAGGGATATCAAATAGGGGTTGCCCCATTTCCTGACTAATCATAGTATTTAGGACATTTGGCATTGTGGTCAATGAATTTTAAGTCTATGCATAAAATTTATTTTCATAGCAGGAAGTAATCACAGCATTCAGAGTTTCTTGGTTGAATCGGCACTACAATTTATATGTTCTGCATGAATATGCTCCATTTGAGTAAAGGAATGCATTTGAAAAATCAATTTGTGAATCCTCTATTCTATCATTAAAAACGTTAATAAATCGCTTTAAATAGGAACAACACTTACACATCCTGTACAACCTCGATGAGATAACAGAATCTGGCAGGGGCTAGATACAGGAGACTTGTAGTGGTGGCAAATTCTTTATAAAGTTCAGTCAGGAGATAGGTATTGGATGTGTGGTAATAAGCTAATACACTGAGAATAACTCAAATGGGATTTCTCAGTGGTTTTCCATACATATGTGGAAAGGAAAGAGAACAAAGTAAACCTCTTGATACTGGATTATATTGGAATATATGAATTCACTGTGTGTGTGTATTCATATATTACAGTACAGTATATGTATATTACACATATACATATAAATACAGATGTACACATCATTTCTATTATGCACATTTGGTATTATATGATTTATATGCTTATGTATACCTGTGGTTTGGTGTGATATTGAGTGTGTATTCTAAAAAGACCTAGGAGAAACGTCACTGCAGCAATGATGAACATTTCTGACATTCCAGTTTTGGTTCCTAAGTTGATGTTCTCTGCTCAAGGGAACTAGGGCTCTGAATAAATGACTGGTTTCAGGATGGGTGCGGACATGAGTCTGAAAATAACTCATCATGCCAACAAGTTGGGGACTGTTGCAAAACCACTGAAGCCATGTGAAAACAACACAGGATTAAAGAGGCCCGTCCTGACCACACGGGAATGCATTATAAATTGTCAGATACATAACGGACACTGGAGTCCACAGTCATAGGGATTATTAGAAAGTGAGGAGGGGGGTAAAATCAGACAACTCTTGAGAGTGTTACCTAACAAATATAGAAAAATGCTGGAGTTATAAAACCAGTCTTTGGCAATCATAATTGTTTTGGGCAAAAATCACCAATAGAGGTAATTCTACTAAGTAATATATCAACCTAAATCAGCTTTATATAGTATCAAACTATTTCCATGAAGTGTTAACAAATATTATCACTTACTAGAAAATAAGAAAATTTAATTACGTATTATTAGTGACTACTCATATGCATTAGCATTACAGTGGAGATCCTTCAGGAAATAACACTTAACCAAGTGCCGGAAGTTAGCATTCCTAGAGGTGAGATGTGGCCTCACAGCACATCTGCCAAGAGAATGTTCTGAGAAGGGTTCATCTGCAGCAGCTCCCCTCCAGCTCTGCCAGAACACTAGTTGTCCTCTCTTTAGTGCCCATTTGGATAGATGATTCTAGCACAGTCATACTGGCAAAGTAATAGATTTACCCTCCAGGTTTCTGAAATCTTCGTTTGTAAATGGAAAGTAAAAACAAAACAACCCCCCCCCCAAAATTCCATGTACTACCTTGCACTTTCCTTTCTCTCTGGCTGCATTCTAGCAGTTTTGTAGGCTGCTGAGATTACCACTCATGAGAATTCACTTGTTCTCCCCATATATTCCTGACACTACTTAGGTTGAAAGTATATGGCTTTGCCAGCCCACATTACTGTGGTTAGAGTCATTTGAATAGGGCAAGCAGCGTGGTTTATATGAAGTCATTACTATTACTTTCTAAAGAAATATGCAGAAAATATGTCAAAACATTTGAGATCTAGACAATGTACAAATGAACCTAGTCTACATGCGAATTTGGATAGTGTTGCTCCCTAAAATAAAAATACTTCTCCAGAAAGTCTGGGAAAGCACTATTTATTTGAGCATCCAACGCTTAGGAATGTGTAACATGTCGTAAATATTGGGTAAAAGCATGTAGAATAGGTGACTACATTAAGAGTAGCTCTGGGAAGTGCTTAATGTTGAGAAATGCCATGTATTTGGGCTCACACTCACCCTCTAGGCCCAGAAATTGCTCTGTATTAAGAGATTTAACACACACTGCTTTATTGAGACCACTGAAAGCATCTATTAATTAGTTCTCCAGAGTAAAGCCAAGAAACCTGAACTAAAGATCATTTTTCTCTTTTCTTTAGCTGTTGCTTTTCAGAATTACAAATAGCAATATGGGGGTGGTGGTGTTCTTATCTGCTGGATGGTGAGAAAAAAAACTAGCTTTGTTTTACATCTACATGTACACGAGAGGCATTTTTTATTTTGATAGAGAGTGACATTTAAGGTTGAAATCTTCTTTTATTTGAACATTTCCTGAAGGAGCTTAAAAGCAAAACATCAAATAATAATAGAACAATTTCCCACAATTCATATCTTTATTTTGGAAAAGACAATAAATGAGTAAGGTATAGCTTCATTTTAGCCTCATAGTCCACCTACAAGTGACAATTTCCCCTTTACTTCGGTTTTGCTATGGCGTTTAAAAACAAAACAAAAGACTGAGTCTGTGGCTTGGAAACTATGTTCAAAAAGAATGCATTTCAGTTGGGATATATTGTGAGGGAAAGACAATGAAGAAAGAGATCCGTAGGCTGCAGTGCACCACACAAGAGTAAAACATTTGATTTACTGCATAACTCTCTGGATTATTTCACTCACTGGAAAATGGAGTTGTCTGTTTAGCTCCCTTGATTATTTCTTGCAAGGAAAGGGGTATTTTTCTTTTGATACAAAACTGACAAGCTATGGGTAGAGCTCAGCCAACAAAATAAGGTGCTATTTCTATTTACTCTGAGAAGGACAATAGAGAGAAGTACTTTGTTTTTTGCAGTCAAGATGCTGTGACAGCCTGGATCGTAGCAACTGCTTACAATATCTTTCTGCTGTTCAATAAAGAAGAAATGAAGAAATAAAATGCCATCTTCTTGGAGTTCTATCTAAGCTTTCATCCCCATGGCCAATATAAAGCATGTTTGTGGGGAACAGACTTTAACTGGAATAAGACACTTAAGGTGGGCAGAGAGGGATGAATGGCCGGAAGAGTTCTCACTAGGAGCATGCGCACCTCATAGCCCTTTGTTCAAAGTTTAAGGTGATTTTCTTCTGGCAATGCACGCTGTTTGTGTGCTGAAACATTTTAACAAGGCCACCACAGGGTCAGGGTGTCTCAGTATTTACACCTCAAGTCCTGGTGCCTCGTATTCACCTTCCAGGTATGGAAAACAACTGTCAATGTTGAACTATTATGCGATCAGATGATCACTGCAGCCCAGATGGTGGACACTGGCTAGCCTAAGTTTAGTTTTACTGTAATGTCTGGGATTTGACACACAGTTCAATTAATATTCTGTCACAGGTATGTACTGTGTGTCACAGTTCTCCTAGATTTTCAATTCTACATTTTCTCCTTATGTCTTGCTTTTCCTCATTGCCATTCTGTTCATAAATTCTTCAATAGCTCAATTCCTCTCTTTCATTTTACAAACAGGGAATGACCATTCTTTCTCTGTTATGACCCTTTGTGCCTCACCTCACTTTATGATTTTGATCCTTCCCTTTTAATCCTAAAGTTAAGTCATAGTGAACAACTTAAAATTTCCAGGAAAGATCGTCAGTTTAGGATACTCTTAACCCTTTGTGCATCTGAACCTTTCTCCCTGAACTGTCTTAGAGCTGTCTCCTATATCTGGAAAAATATGTTCATCCTTGACCACACAACTTCAACGCCATCCCCTCTCCTCTGCCCCTAGACCATTTCTTATGTACACATTTGCTATTGCAGTTATTAAATAATTATTTTGTGTATCCAGCTTCTTCTTGTGAGTTCTTTGAGATAAAGGTATGTGTTACTTACTTTTGTAAACTATGCATAAAATCTAAGTGTTCTCTCTGGAACATGATAGATGCTCAGTAAATGTGGCTAGATTGAGGAGTACAGAACATTTCTCTGTGAAGTGTTATGTATCTCCTGCTTATTACTAAGGATCTACTTATATAATTCAATTTTCTTTACAGCATTTTAATGTTATATTACTTCCTTTCATTTTTTTCTATTCTTAAAAAAAAGACTACATATAAATTATTTAACAAGAAGTCAAATATTTTACACTGTGCCTTACTGAAACAAACCTGAACATCAAGAAGTAATTAAAAAGACCCCAGCTATTTATTCTCAGCACTTTAAGCAGTTCTAAGTCTCTGCCCTAACCACTTCCCACAGCAAAAATACATTTATTTGATGGAGGTTGAAAGCACCACAAATCTATATGTATAAAGATAAATACTTCAAGGGCAATTTAGCATGTGACCGTTTAGCAAAACAATTTGAGGAGGTCTCTCCCTAGAGCCCATAAACTCACAAGTGACAAGTCTTGTACAGGGTTTGAAGTACCAGACATGAATTTCCTCCCATGGAAAAGGCCTGAGATCCAGAGAGAAAGTGATGGGATGCCCAATAACAGTCATGTCACTATTTCAACAATGGGCACATCTTATCTGGCAGGTTGGTGTCAATGCATGTAAAGTTCAGCACTAATATCATTATTATTTATTATCATTGATTATTATTATTATTATTATTATTATTATTATTATTATTGCCACAGGGGCTTGCATCCTGCCTTCTAGCACTATTAAAGCTGCCCAGTAAAGAGGAAATTTCTTGTTCAGTTCAGGATTCATTTTTCTGTTGCTTTTCTTTCAATATTTGGGAATATGCCCACTGATACTTTTCCAACTCTCCAGGGACTAGCCTACACTCATATACATATATGAAACACCAACTTGACTCAGTGGGTTATTATTTATTTTAAAGAATGTGAAGCTGGGAGGCAGGGGTGTTGGGGTGGTTATGGTTTGCTGGAAAAGGAGAGTGAGAAATGGATATAATTAATATAAATCATACATATATGCATGAAATTTTCAATAAATAAATAAATTTAAAACGATGAAAAGAAATAAAGAAAGCCTAGATACTACAATTCCTGATCCAAAATCCATTTTTACTTGAGTTTATTGTATATATAATATAGGGAAACATGCACATCTGAACAGGAGCAGACAAGATTGTCCCTTACAAAGAAAGTACTATCCTTCTTTATTTACATTTTATTTTCAGTATTAGTACAGTTGAAAATTATGTTTTATTTCTCCCAAAAGTCAATCAAGAATGTACTTCCTAGTGAAACAATATTGTCAGAAATCCAAGAGAACAGGATGGAAAATGCCCAGGATGCGGGGGAGAAGGGAAAGAAAGATACAGGCCACCAGAGCAGAAAGAGAAACAGTGCCATGGGTGCAGGTGATCAGAACCGTCTATATGTTGGCTTGTCATAAAAATCCTCTCTCCTTGCCCCCTCCTCCTCTCTTTCCCTCCCTCAGTCAGGATTGAGCCCAGGGCTTTAAACACTAAGCTATACCCACCAATCACAAATGCAACTTCTCTTACTTGACATTAATTAAACAAATATTTAAAATGGACTTCATTCATTCTTACAAACCAAGGCTTGGTATATTCTCTAATAATAAGACCACATTCAATTTATCAATATTCTACAGTAGAAAAAATACAAATATATAACATAGAGGAAAGAATATAAGAAAAAAACTGGAGGATAAATAGAAACCACAACCCACATATCAAGGTAAAGGCTTTCAATTCCGCCAAGTTCAGAATGGAATTTATATAATAATTGCTTATGTACAGAATCAAAAGTGTGCTAAATATTTTTGTGCCCACATATCCTTTAGAGTATTACTTAAAAATGCTCTTAGATTTGTTTGATAAAAAATGTACTTTGTTCTAACTCCTGCTTGGCTGATGCACGTACTCTACAAGGAAAAATAAAAGTAATAATGTGTTCTGTGACAATATTCCTGGGAGCACATTAATAAAGATCTACTCTCCTCAGATTGGGAATCGTTAACAGACTAAAGTAGACACACCTCCAGAGTCCAGTTGTCGAACCAATGAGTTTACCTAATGTACTCACCGGCACAGGGGTAAGGTGTTACTTATGGTAGGAAGTGTGACTCAAGGGTAGATAGCCACAGTATCAAAAGCCCATACCACACCCTGGGAAACAACTAATGAAAACTGGAACCTGGACTGTTTGCATGGTTTTCGGAAACTTGATAGTTCAGAGAGTCTCTTCCAGACACCTTGATTGGTTTGCGATCTCTTAGCAGTTCTGATGGAATTATAACCTTGAGGGCCTTGTACATCTAGTCTGTATCATGGACTCCCTGAATCTTAGGAGTAATTTACTACTTTCTGAACCTTAATGAACCTCATGTTAGACCTTGCTGATTCTTAAAGAGATTGCTCCACACTGAATCAACTTGAAGGGCTAACATGGGCTCACAGAGACTGAAGCAACAAGCATGAGGCCTGCATGGGTCTGCACCAGGTCCTCCATGTGTATGCTATGGCTGTTAGCTTGATGTTTTGGCAGGAACTGGTGTATCTCTGACTCTTCTGCCTGCTCTTAGGACTCTTTTCCTCCTATTAGGTTGCCTTGTCCAGCCTCATTCTGAGGGTGTTCACCTTGTCTTATTGTACCTTATTTTTTCCTTTTTGCCTGTTGTCTCTTGGAGGCCTGCTCTTTCTGAAGAGGATATGGAGGGGGAGTAGATCTGGGGGACAGAGGAGGTGTGGGAGGGCATGGGAGAAGTGGAGGGAGGGGAAATTGTGGTTGGAATATGTTATCTGAGAGAAAAATCTATTTTTAATAAAAATAACAAATAAATACATTAATTAATAGATTCCTCCAGAAGGGAATGCTTCAACTACAGAAAAATGCTAAAGAACATAATGTGAAAATGGAAAAAAGACACTAAAATCAATAAAAGAACAATATATGTGCCCAACATGCAGTTTGAGAGCTTATGAAGCTATATACTTTCATATGCTCCATGGACTTCTCTGCATGCAGCATGCAATCTCTATTGATATGCATCCTACTGATCACGAGACCAGCAAAGTTTATGTATGGTGAGCATGCACAGAGAAAAATGGAAACTTTACAATGTGATTTGGTAATATTTGTAAACATTAATGTTCAAACCTATGTGTACTGATGCTTAAATGGGGAAGCCATAGGTGTCTTGTAAAACCAGACAATAAATTGGCCAAGTGTCAGGGACCAGCTCTGACCTGTTGAAGGGTTCTTGAATGGAGGAGTGAGGGATTGAGAAATAATAGGATGAAATATAGAAGTAAACGAAGAAAAAGAGACACAGGATAGCTTTGGGAGAGGCCTAGGTCAATACACAGCCACCCAGAGTTTATTCATGATGGGCTTTTTATACATCAGCAAGGGGAGGGGTAAAAGACCTCCCCCTTTCAAGATCAAGTTATACAGTATCAACAGTTGTAGACCCTTCAAATCACCTGGTAACCACGCCTTTGGCCAAATCATCCTGTTATGCAGTCTTGCTGATCAAAGCAAGCTTAGACTTCCTGACCTTGAGCAAGGCCTTACTAGGTAGACTCTGTGGTCCCCCACAGCCGAGTACACATGGTATCACAGGGGAATGTACATTTCTTTATGTGTCAGTTATGGATAAATTTAACTTAAAATTTAAATCTCCATGAAGACAGTAACTGCTCTCAAGCCTTTTTTTTTTTTTTCGTTTAAAAGCATCTCTACTTTCTTGAATTTTCTTCTAATGTGGTCTGAGAGTCCTTTTTTAATGCTTATCTGAAAACTCCAGCCATTTTCCTCCTAAGTATGTTGATTATTTTCAGTGACCATAATTATTACCTTTCTGTGAACAGCTACAAAGGAAAAATAAAAAGCACTTTCTCATTTTCCAGAACTTTAATGACCAGAATTTATTTCAAGAACTAAGTAAAACCTGGACAAGTTCCAATTTACCATCCCTCTGTATGCCCTGATTCACTCCTGTTTCTTAGCCCCACATTGCCTTCCTGGTTTCACAGTCTAAGCACATACCTGCACTGTTAGCATTTGGTTGAAACGTGGCAAGAAATATGCTGACACACACCAAACTAAACGGCCAGATCTCAGTACAGCTGCATAAAACTCAACAATATAACCTTTGGAAAACTCTGATGACCTTGTGAATTGACCCAAAACATCAAAAGAAGAGGTTGTTCTGTGTACACTGAAAACCAGAAGATAGTCATCTCCTGGGCTGCACAATGGCCCTCGCGTGTCAGTGTCTGTTATGGTGGGCTCTTGAGTTTGATGAGGTGAGACTCTTTAATTTAATTCTAAGTACAGCACATTGGGTCCTAATGAGCTGGGTTTTCCCTGTTGCCTAATTCACTTTGTCTATAGTGAGGTGCTCCGGAAGGCCACTAGAAACCCATTAAAATGGAGGGCTAAAAAATGAGTCCCATGCGGCCTCAGAAAGCTAATACCTAAGATCTAGACTTACTCAAGGCAAATGGTAAACAACGCATACTTATTGACTAGTTATTCTGAAAGCTAATTGTAACATTCTATTTTAAACTGGAAAACAATATCTATAGAAATACAATCATAGTTTTGTCTATCATTGTTGTACCAAACAAAACACTTTACATGGCTTTTCATAAAACTTGGAGATTAATTTTAGGATGATCAAAAGTGGACTCTAAGCTGACCAGTATACTTGGTGTTTGCAGGGTGATGGCAGAATAACACATGTTCGTGATCTAGAAGAAGCATGCAGCCCCTGCTTGGTAACCTAGTCCATCACCACTTTCAAGGTCATCGTCTTCACCATGCTTGTGGTTAAAACCTTAATCTGGACTTCTGCATTCTTCACTCTTTATTAAACATCATATGTGCTCCCCCATATGAAGCACATGCCTTTGGGCGGGAAACTTTTCTGCATAGTGGAAGTATGTGAATAAAATCATACCCAAATTTTACACAATGGCACTTCTATTTAAATGCCAAGCAGAAGACGTGTCAGGGAAGTGTTAGTTTGAAAGGAAGTGGGAAGCAATAATATTCCAAGCCTACTGATTCTATTCTAATTCCTTCCCAGACACACATGTGTGTAGTGAGCACCATCCCCAGGAAACTTTTGACTGGGGATTGGTTTTTTTTTTTCTTTTTATTTGGAAAAAAAAAAAGAATCAGTTGTTCAGCTCTATTCACTGCTGCACATGCTATCCTCTCTTTCCTTTTTCTCTCTTCGTGCAACTTGTTATGTAGCTAAGGATGACCTTGAACTTTTCTCCCTCTTGTCTCTACCTCCCAAGTGCTGGGATCACAGGCATGCTCTGTGCATGCCACTGTGGCAGTGCTAGGTATCAACCTCCAGGGCTTCCTGCATGCTAAGCAAAGACTGTACCACTGACCTGCATCCATACCCTCCTGTCCTCAAATGTTCATTGACTTACCTATAGATTAAAATGTTGTTTCTATACTAACAGGCTTTTCTAGCATTTTTTTTTCTAATGCTTGAGTTGTGTTTTCTCATTCTGTTTTAAACCATGAATAAACATAAAGGTTTTTTTTTTTTAACATTTTGCAAGCCTCATTTGTATTTAGTATATGAGCTCTTTTAACTTTTCTTGGTCTCATAGCTCCTTCAACTATAATTTCCTAATACAATAGTTAGAAAACCAATGGAGATCTACACCTGATTTTGACAACCATAAAAGCACCCTTTCCTTCTTCACTGTAGAATTATTTAGATCACATATGATATACATTGCTGCTAGAGTTTTCCTGCCTGGCCCATGGTCAGGACAAATTTCTCTCACCTGCCAGTCCCACAGTTGCTCAGACCCAACCAAGTAAACACACAGAGACTTATATTGCTTACAAACTGTATGGCTGTGGCAGGTTTCTTGCTAACTGTTCTTATATCTTAAACTAACCCATTTCTATGAATCTATAAGTTGCCACGTGGCTCATGGCTTATGGATATCTTAACATGTTGCTTTTTATCACTGCGGCTGGCAGGGTCTCTCTGCCTCAGCCTTCCACTTCCCAGAATTCTCTTCTCTGCTTGTCCTGCCTATACTTCCTACCTGGCTACTGGCCAATCAGTGTTTTATTTATTAACCAATCAGAGCAACACATTTGACATACAGAACATCCCACAGCAATGAATCATAACTGAAAGGCATTTTTGTTGTTGCGGTAATGCATTTCAAATGATTTCATTACATTTTAAACTTCCAATAACTTTGATGGTTTTAGATTTTAATCTCCAGAAAATCTACCAATGTAGTCTAGAAATATCATAAAAAATTATATGCACTGAGCATTATTTCTGTTTATAGAGCTGATAGAACATAAATAGTGAATGGCTGAGTTACAGAGAACTGGTGAGATAGAAAGAACCAGTTTAAATTACAATATAATTAAAAATAGACAATCAGGTAAGTTATCTTCATATTGGAGAGTAGAAGCCAAAGCATTTATGAACTTCCTCATTGTCTAAAAGTGAAAGATCATTATGGCAATAAGAAATGAACACATTTACAGAAGAGCTTAGGGATCAGTATATAGAAGATAGAATAGTTGAGGATAATTGCATTGATAACATAAATTAGAAGACTCCCCTTCAATTTTTCACCCTATAATAAATACTTCCTCTCATCTCTCTGTAGTTTAGCATATCCCTACATAAATTTGAAGAGTATATTTATCCCATCTTTTATATTCAAGTCATATCTTGATAATAAGCCTATTTGCATCAATTCCCTATGTGTGCATCATATTTTAACTCTACAATTTGTTTTTAGATATTATGTTTAGGAACATCTCTAAGAAAACAAAGAATGCTCAAGTTGGCATCTTGCAACTATTCTTATCCATCTGTTTACTTTAAAGCAGTAGACATTTAAGATACTATAACTAATTTCTAAGTTTTTGAGGATGTAATCTTGTAATTATACTAGTTTTTTTAGTATAGTACATATGTTTGTATGTTGTATTACCAAGATTTTCAGATTTATGTTTTCCCTTGATCTTTACAGGATTCCTTTGGGTAAGAATGACAGGTGTTTTTTATTTCATTGTTTGATACAATAATTAGCTCTAAAGAAAGAAAGCTCTGCATAGGAATTCATAACAAAACTGTCTGCTGGGCTGTAATTAGAATCTATGTCTTCTCTGGTTCATTCAAATTCCTTAGCATAATGTTGTTCTGTTGACAAGTTTTTCTTGTTTCCTCGATAGCTTCAAAGACTTATATTGTTCTGTGTAATTTATAGAATGTTGAACACCTACAGTCACAGTCTATCTAAGTGTCACAGGAAGCATTTTGCACTTTGATGCTGACTTTTTTTTTTTTTTTGGCTTAAAATCACCTACAACTTTCTGTAATTATAATGACCTTTAAGCCACAGAGGTGAATTTTCTGCTGTATTTTGTTTTATACTTGTTTTACACTGAAGTTCCTGAAATACTTGAAGAACCCAAAATAAAGAATATGTAAAATATGGCAAATAAATTCCAACTAAAATCAGGGCATGCCCATATTTGGATGGAGTTGATCATGACAACAGGAAGACTCTTTGATTGTGGATCCAGCACTGTGTTAGCCCTTGGCGCGAGAGACTTGGTGTAGTTACTGCAGCTATGTGCTGAGTTTCCTTTAGCCCAAGTTTAACAAAGAGGGAGGAATAAACAGAGAAAAGAGAAGACATAAAGGCAGAGATAAAAGAAACACAAACCTGTGTGTCTTTTCCATTTGTAGCTTGGCATGCATGGGTCTGATTATATTGTACTATCTTATACTGGGCAATTCCTTTACATTATTTCCTAATAACCATGTTGAATAAGAACTATGATAACCTTATCTTATTACTAAAGACTTATTTTACTCATTATTTTTAGTTACTTTGTGTACACATTTTGTGTGCCACACAGTATTTCGAGCCCCATCCAACTCCTCCTGTATCCCCCAGCTCCTTCTCAAATTCACAATCACGTTTTCATATATATATTTACACATAACCTACTGAATCCAGTTAGTGTTCCTTGTACATACGTATACATGTGCTTATGGCTGACCAGTTTAGACTGGATAGAGTATCTGGAAGTTCCTCCCTGGAGAATACTGTTTCTCCCTTTCTCAGCAGCCATTGAGTGATTATTGCTCTTCTTCTCCGTGTCTGGAATTGTGAATTTTCCCCTATCATGTTGTCTTGTGTGATCACTATGCAGGTCTTAGTTATATAACCACATTGATGAGATTTCACGAGTGTAACTCCTGTTTTGCTTCCAGGAGCATTTTTTGTAGCTCTCAGTCTCATCTTCTGGTTCTTAAAAACTTTCAACTTTCTTTTCCAAGATATTCACTGAGTCTTAAGTGTAGAGATTATGATGTAGGTAGATTTTTTTTTTGCCATAGTATCTGAGTTCAAACTCTCTTCTACATTGCAATAATCTTAAATATGTCTTCCCTGTTTGCTTAAATCCATCTAGTGTAATTATCTCTTGGTACAACTCAGTTCTATTGGGGATTAATCAAGGTTCTTTCTTTCCATTATCCTTTAGGAGAAAAAAAACAAAGAAGTTGCATCTCCAGCAAAGAGTAAGTTTAAAAAGGTGAAAACTGTCCTTGTTTTTGTAAGAAACATTACATGTGACTATAGACTTGAAAAGGCTTTACAAGCATTTTGAAATTTTTGAATTTTCATCTTGTGATTAATATACACCTTTTGTTTTAATTTCATTTGTGTTTTCCCTTCTCACATTTGATTATGCTATGTTACTTGTTGGCATAGATTTAATTTCAACAGTCATTTATGAGATTACCAGAAAGAAAATGTTAAATATTTCCTTATATAAGTGAAATTTAATTACATCATTATAATCAAAGTAAGAAACAATGTATAGTTATTTTAGGACAATTTTTAGATTTTAATTTTTTCTATCCCAAGTAAGAAAATACATAATAATTTCCAACACTAATATTAAGATGGTCTTCTCATCTTTTTTTTTTTTTTTTTTTTTAAAGATTTATTTATTTATTATACATAGTGTTCTGTCTGCATGTGTCCTTGCAGGCCAGAAGAGGGCACCAGATCTCATTACAGGTGGTCGTGAGCCACCATGTGGTTGCTGGGAATTGAACTCAGGACCTCTGGAAGAGCAGTCGGTGCTCTTAACCACTGAGCCATCTCTCTAGCCCCGGTCTTCTCATCTTAAATGCCACAAATTTGGTTCCATCACTATTTTCTATGATGACTAATATGGTGCTTCATTAGTCATCAGAGTCTTTATTTTTTTGTTTCCCAGGGCTGGAGACTACATCCAGTCTTCTACATGACAGACAATTGTTCATATATATATATTATGAGTTAGGGATAAAACTCATTGGTTTTATATATATATTATATATATGCATATATGTATGTATATTAAATACAGAAACTAAAATGTCTTAAAAGTCATCAGACTTGGATGGAAAGAAAATTTAACAAAGTCTACTATCTATGGCATCATCACTTAACAAACTATACTCCCATGATCAAGGAACATATGGAGAAAAGCCATTGAGTGCAAGTGTGCAGCTCAGTTTTTATTTCCTCTTGTTTCTCTTTAAGGAGATGAAAGCAGACATTGTTTCCTTCCTTTACACCTATGGTTAGCAGCAGCGGACCTCATGTTAACATGAACCACCATGTGTCCTGGATACTTTTCCCTCTCCCTCTACTTGACTTTACATTGCTGAGGTCACCCTGGTGGCCAGGCTTTATGAATCAGTCATGGTTGGCCTGCTATGCTTTACATAGTCTTGTTATTTTAGGAGCTGTGCAGGTTTGTTGTGTTTTTTGTCGACTAGATACAAGCTCGTGAGAAACTGCCTCTATTAGATTGGCCCATACACAAGTATGTGGGGTATTTTCTTGATTAATGATTGATGTGCGAGAGCCTAGCCCACTGTGGACAGTGCTACCCCTGAACAGTTAATTTTGGGTTGTGTAAGTAAGCAGGCTACCCAAGCCCTGGATACCAAGTCAGTAAGAAGCATTGCTTCATGGTTCTGCTTTACTTACTGACTGCAGATTCCTCCCTCAGCCTCCACCCTAGCTTTTCCTCGATGGTAGACTGTGATGTGGAGGCCAAATAAACCCTTTCCTCTCCAGGTTGCTTTTGTTCACAGTGTCCTTATTACAGAAATAGAAACAAACTAAGGAGCAATATTAATCAGATAGCATCAACCAAGTTAGAGGAAGGTCCTGCACAGCGTAAGTAGAAATGAACAATCTGGAGGACTAGTAATTGAAGAATAGAAAATGAAAAGCCATTTCTTGCTCTTACTGGTGTCTAGGTAAATTATAATTTCTAAAACTAATTTTATTCACAGAAAATTATCATATTATCATTATTTAATAATTATATTATTATCAGACTTTTAGACTTTTCCAATGCTTATTTTTAAATATAGTATGAAAAAAGATAAGTGAAAATGAATCATAAACCTTTCTGAAATTTACCTTAACATATATAAAGCACAATAAATGATAGAGAGTATGTTAAATAAGAACATGTGATTCTGCACAATCTCACAGACATTTCAATTTCCTCAATTATTGTATTAGAATTAGTTACATGATGCTGTTGATAACAAAATATATTTGACCCTTACCATGTTCAGATTTATTTGTTTAATCCTGCACTCAGGAGACTGTGAGAAGCCAGAGGACAGCATGGCCTACATTGTGGATTCTTGATCATCATGAGCTGAAGGGACAAGTTTCAAGAAAATAAAATTAGTAGTAGTAATGATAATAAATGTACATATGGATTGTGAAAATGAAACAGGAATAAATGCTCTGTACCTGCGTTTGCCAAGCATTACTTATAAAGGACAAACAAGTAATAATAGTTGAAGACTTCAGGTTGTGCTGTTGTGAAGACTCCAATTTGCCTGGTAGTATAAAAGCAGCTGTAGAAACTGAATAAAGAAATGAGTGCGTCTACACCTACATGTCTACAAATCTTCGAATGAAGGCGTTTTGAAAGTGAGTTCCCCATTACTTTTACTGCTTAGCCATTCCTGCTTCTTGTTTGTTTTAAATTCTGTCAAAAGAGAACTCTAGTTTGGGGGCCACACAAAAACACCCACAGCCAGATTTGGCCCACAGAACATCGTTTTCTTCTGCTTGTTCTACAGAATGAAATAGAATGGAATACTCACTAATTAGAATGAAATTTTACAAGTGAAAGCCTTCGCTGCAGGTTTCGTGTGCTTTTTAACTCTAGGGAACAACCTCTGCCTTTCAGCTGAGAATTTTAAATATCAAGTGTCTGGAATAAATGGAAATTACACTGAATGGAAGCCAACAGGAAGAAAGGGCTGATCATATGTGAGTGATTTGCTGTAAATAAGAAAAGACAAGAACAATTACATCCTTCATCAGGTGAAACACAAGTCAATACATGTGTTGGGACAGCTAAAAGAGTCTACCTATGTAAGTCATATTATTAAATAAGTTAATTATCTACTTTATTTGTATAAATCTCCACTGAATTAAACTGGAGACTTCAGGTCATGGGCCTTTTATCTTGGCTCTTCATTTCACTTTGTGCATATTGAAAAGTAATTACTCCATTCACCTCTGTGTCTAAATAACAGCAGCTAGAACTTCGATATAACTGTCTTTCATTGATTCAACACATATTTATTGTTTATTTAATGTGGTGTACTCTTCTAAGTAGTGAAATTGGAATGATAAACATTGCTGGGAAAGATTTTTTTTTTTTTTTACTTTATTTGTGTCAAGACATTATCAGAGTAGAAATAGTGGTTTGAACCTGAGAAAAGATATTAAAGGGATTTGGGCATCATGTTGTCAGATTAGCTGCTATGATGGATTTATTCCCAGTGGAGTCTCAAATGTGAAATATTCACTTGATAGTACTTACATGGCATTGAAGGACTAATTAATTACATATAAAAATACAAGTGATTCTGTTCATTATAGAAATAAGTTGTCTATTGGGTTTAATGTGGGAGGACATTCTACCAACACTCTTCTGGACAAATAAATGTTGTCTTGCAGGGACTGAGAGTGCTTCCCATAAAAATTGCATTAAAATTTCAGTGCCTGCTTGGGACATGTTTGAATCTGCCCTGCAATATTTCAGAAGGTCATAAAAGGAACCTTTCTGAAATATGATAGAGTAGGTAACATATAAGCAAAAATAAGCATAAGGCATTGGTCACTGAAAGAAAAAATGGGTAAGGAACAGAATCAAAGAGAAAAAATGGCTTTCTCCAAGGGAAAATGATTATATCACATGCATGTGTCAATCAATGCTTCATTTTAAGATAATTTTCAAGTTAGAAAGAAAATTGCCAGCATCCTAATTTCTAGTAAAGTTCCCAGGTAAATCTGCTATTAGTGCAAGCTTGACTTTGTTTACTTGATCTTTGTACAAAAGTGTTTAAAGGATACTGGGGGGGGGCGGAATTCAGAAGACACAAACCAAGGACTGAAGCATGCCGGTCATTCACAGACCCCAGGGGTAAAAACAATGTTGCCCATGCGAATAGCTTACTTTGAGATGCAGAATTGCAAGACAAAGCATTCATTTCTGTTTAAGCATGAGTCTGTGATACCCTCAAAAGGAATACCATAGTCTTATGAAATTACACAATTATGTAATCTGGCAGGGTTTTCCTGCTGCATAGACAGTCATCAGAATAGAACTTACACACACACACACACACACACACACACACACAGCATCTAGGGTTCAGGGTCCCATAGTCCTGAAAAGAAAGATACTGCTGCACATAGTCCTTTTGCATATGACCTCTGGATAGCCTGAAGTTCTTTGTCCTGTGGAAATGATAGTATGAATTGTCTCATACTTTATCTTCATATCTAAAATAACATTGAAAGATGACAAATTAGTACCATTTGATAATAAATTAGAAACAAAGAACACACTTCTCTGCTCAAAAACAATATTGTGCAAGATAGCTTCTTCAGTGCAGCTAGAAGAATGCATCAGTCTCCGAAAGGACAGCCCCTTTTATTTTTTATTAGGTTGGTGGAGTCAGATTTCCTGATGCCAAAAGAGATTTTTCGTTCCAACAATAAAACTTGATTAGTAGTGCTTGTATGTGAAGAGGGAGGGTTTTGTTTTGTTTTTTTCCTTGAGACAAGGACCCTAATTTAATGTAGTTTTCTGCTTCCTTTGTTCCTTTATTTTTTGATGTTCAAAACTAATTTCTTCCTCAACAGGCAATCTTCGGTTCGAAACAGTGCCATTGACCTCTGTCTTTCACTCTGTGTTAAACTGTGTGTGTGTGTGTGTGTGTGTGTGTGTGTGTGTGTGTGTGTGTGTGACCTCACAAGTCTCATTTTCTTCCCAGAGGGTGTTCACAGTTTCTTCAAAGACTTCAATGCTTATCTGTGGTTTGACTTTTTTTTTTTTAACAGCTCACGCATTTTGCCTGGAAAGTCTCCCCTGGTCAGCTCAGTGAGGAGAAGGGAGGCTGAGCAAGGTTGTTTGGAGTGGAATGTTGTTAATTAGGGAGGTTGTGACACAGCACAGTTCACTCACTGCTTTCACTTCACATGCTTTACCCAACATCTAAATTGGAAGCAGCAGGTGTTTGATCTCAAAATAAATATTTTTCCTCTTTCTGATCTCCACCCTTTAATCTTAAAGATGATAGCATTAAAAAAAGCAATTTATTTTTAAAAGCAGATTCTGGAATGTTATTGGCTAAAAGAACTTGGTTGAAATGAGATTGTGGAAGCCCAAATCCTCATTAATAAATGCCGTAACTTTTCAGATCTGTAATCCTGGAGCATTTTTGGTTAGTGTCTGTACACCTCCTATTCCAGCATCCTTTTGTATGACGGTTATTAAAAAGTCCAGATAAACAAATGAACATGGAAATAGTACCATCATTGAGGCCAAGTGGGGACCCCACACTCAGCAGGTCTGTGAGAGGAAAAGGCCTCCATGTCCCCTACCTGCTCAGGTCTGCCAGGCCTCGTAATTTACAGCGGTGCTGTTGTCTTGTGCAATTGTTGTTCTTATTTGTATAGGTCGTTGTCCTCATCCATCAGACTCCAGTTTCTAGAAAGAACTGTGTAATATTCCTGTTCATGTCGACAGACTTCCACAACCTTTGAGGATCATTCTCTGTATTTTTCTCTCCTGTAAAACTAACTTTTTTTTTTTTCTGTTTTGCTGTCTCCGGGGCTATCTTCTACCCTGAAGCCTCTGGTTTTGCCATGTTGTCCTGATGTGGCAGACCTCTTTTCTGCCTACCATCTTTCCAACTTTGGATTTGGAAGTGGAACATGTTTGTCTATGTTGCCAATGACCCTGCATGAGGCTCATGCCAACAAACTTTATCACCATTCTGTCTTGTTATTGTAGCAGTTACTGACCTGTTCCTCTCCAGTGTCTTTCTTTGTTTTAAGTTTTTTTCCTTACTTGGAAAAATTTGAGCTCAGGACTTAGAGTTATTGACTTTTAATACTAATTATGCCATCATTGTTAGGGTGGCAAAATCTGCATAAAAGTCCCTTTCAGTGTCCTATGGTCTCACTGCTTTGCTTTGTCTGATTTTATGGTCCAATCTTTATTCAGTGTCTTTCAAGTCACATTTTAAACTTTGTCATTAACATATGTGTACCCTTTCTATTAACCTATTGCCATTCATCCTGTTTCCTGAACAGTGCATCTTTACAGTTATTTCTCTTTGGTTAGACCAAATCCAATAATTCTGTAACCCCACAACTCCAAATTCACTGACTTGATAGCTTTCTATATACCTTTATTTCCCTTCCAGTTCATTCAACATTAATCTAATGGTTTGTACTACAAATATCTCTTTGCTTTTTTTCTCATTTGCTGTATTTGTGAATTTGACTTTTCTGAATATTTTGTATAAATGTGATTCTGTAGTAGCTAGACTTTTGGGATTGGCCTCTTCATGTGGTTAATGCATCTGAGCTTTATTCACATTATATCATTAGGAATTCCTTTGCATGGCTCACTTAAATTCTACAGTACAAAATTCTACAGTACAAATTCATCACACTCCCCAGCCTCCATTTGTTAATGTTATTGACCAAATTCAAAAATACACTCAAAACAGCCAGCTTCTGCCCATATTTATTCAGTAGTCATATCTCTGTATTTTCTTTATTTTTGTAAAAACTTTTTTATCTGTCTTTGGTCCCTTTAAGTATGTACCTAATACAATATTTAGTATAATCCCATTTTTAGAGTTAAATTTGAAGGTACAATATCACTAAAGATGTACTTTGTTCAACTTTTCTGAGTGTTTTACTATTACAATTCTGTTTGCTAAGATTTTTATCAGTGACATCACACTGTATTCCATTGTCTTGTCTTCTTAGGACCTTTTGTGCTGTAACAATTTCTCAGACTTCCATTGATTTTGAAGAGATTGACACTTTGGAATGTGCTGGGGAGATACATTGCAGGTTGTACCTTCCAGGATTTGTCTGATGTTCTCTTTATGATTAGTGTCAATAATTTATGGAAAGAAGTTATTAGAGATTATATGCACATGAATGACATTGTATCAAAGTCATGTGCTAGCAATAATTACCTCTTAATGATGACCCTGGTTGTAGGTCGAGTTTTTTTTTGTCCCAACCACCTGCTCCCAAATAACTGGCAACCACTTCCCAAATAACTGACTTGG